>NW_025423259.1:1622242-1731403 GCF_020497125.1 Mauremys mutica
CCCAGAGGCATGGAATGGCTCTGAAGGAATCAACTGTTTCTCTCTGCTTCATCTAACTTTGGATCCAAATGGTAAAAGACAGTTGTGCCCGATTTAATCATGGCGCCCTTCAGGAGTGTGACCAATGCCACTTTTTAGAGCAGGTTCTAAAAATAGTTTACCTGGGCCACTGGTCACCATAGCTTCCATCTCGGGGGTGAAAATCAACCACTAGTACCTGCAATTTTTGCCTGAGTTCTTGTCAAATCTTTGACCTTACTTGGAGTAATTTGACACTTCTCTGACGTAGAATTCTTCACCAACCGCACAACAGAGCAGTAGCGACAGTGAGGTACAACTCCCCCAACTATGCCCCCTTATTTCTTTAATCTGGTGGCACAGATTTAAATTAGGGACTAAATTCAGGTGCGATTTAGAATCCCTGTAAGACACCAAATCTCAGGTCTCTATTAAAAATAGGTATCTTTCTGCAGCTATAGCACATTCAACACAGATTTCATTTTCTACACATTTGCAGCATCTCCCAGGGGTGAGCTGATGAGAAAAGTCACTTCCATTTTTCCCATCTCTACCTAGATAGGGATTGTATTTCCCAAATCATAGGCAACATGCAGCTAATGAGGAAGGAGATCTCTTCAGGAGCCACTTCCTGGAGGGCCTGGGCCACAACTGCTTTGGGAGCCCTATGCATGGGCACTTTGTTTAGTTACAAGTTATTTACGAGGGAATCCTCTTCCCAGCCCTTTAGAAAAAATACTGACCTAACCAACTGCACAACAGGGGGGGATTGGGATGGTGATGGGGAATAAGGGAATCCCTCTGATTTACCCCATCTTCTTCTGTTGTTCCAGAGGATGAAATGACATTTTCCCCTATCCCTGCCCTGTTCCTGCTCTTTGTTATAGTTCAATAAATTTTAAGTGAGAAAAATGGTAGTAAAAATATCTGCTCTGCAGCACAACCTGAACCAACATCAGAGCAACTGGGAGTGAAACAACTTCTTCCCCAAGAGTGAACTCGATGACTAACAATGGCTTTGAAATGGGGGAACAGTATAACCGTGCTGCTCAGGGTTTGTTTAGACTAGGGAAAGTGATGGAGTTTAGGTCAGGTCAAGGGGGAAGCTAATGGCAACCCCTGCACCTGGGCTGCATCTGCACAACAACTATAATTGTCTTGTTACACCAAGATCACTAACTTGAGCAGCCAACGCCATGTACAGTCCTAGTGGATGGAAGGCACAGGTAGCTTTAGCCTCAGTGTAGCTTGTTGGGATCAAACCTCTCTCCCACCTGGAGCTGACTAACATTCCTGGCAGGAGGGAAACACACTCATTTGACTCAAAGGAAAGGAGTTGATAGAAAAGATCACAGGACTGACCCCAAAGAAGGATGAGCTGCAAAAGGCAGAAGCAGGCAACTGATGTGGTGGAGCTGAGACACTACGGTGAAGATGGTACAAAAATCACTGTGTGGGAATTAGCAAATGTGATTTAAAAAACAAAAACAAAAAACCTTTCTCCAGCCCTAGTCAAGGGATTTAAAACAGTTCTCTCTCATGTGGATTTTCTGATGTGTAATAAGGTTTGAGCTCTGTTTGAAGCTTTTCCCACACTCAGGGCACGTGTAGGGCGTCTCCCCTGTGTGGATTCTCTCATGTCTGATAAGGTGAGCGCTCTCCCCGAAGCTTTTCCCGCACTCAGAGCACGTGTAGGGCGTCTCCCCAGTGTGGATTCTCTGATGTGTAATAAGGTTTGAGCGTCGATTGAAGCTTTTCCCGCACTCAGCGCACGTGTAGGGCGTCTCCCCTGTGTGGATTCTCTCATGTCTGATAAGGTGAGAGCTCCGCCCGAAGCTGTTCCCGCACTCAGCGCACGTGTAGGGCGTCTCCCCTGTGTGGATTCTCTGATGTGTGATAAAGTGAGAGCTCCGATTGAAGCTTTTCCCGCACTCATGGCACATGTAGCGTCTCTCTTCCAAGTTGATTCTGTTGCGTGGAATAAGGGCTAAGTGGCTACTGTAGTTTTCCTCTGGCCTCTGCTGAGTCTCACAGGCTTTTGTGTTTTCTGGGAGTGCATAACATTCCCTTTGGATCTTCCTGATAACATCCAATGTGGATCTACTTGCACAGTGTCTTCCTGCTGGGGTTTCTCCTCCTCGTTCTCACTCACCAGCCCATCGCCGGATGGGAGAGAGAGAGAATCCAGACATAGGTCACTCCCTGTGCCTGAGAAAAAGGAAATGTCAGAGAGAGGAATGGAAAAAAAAAGTACAGTATTGTGATAGGTTTATTAATTCATATTAAAAATACGTTTGGCTGTAATGCAAGAAACCTACAGGCGAAAAACCTGCATTTTAAGCTAAAGCAAAGTTAGCATAGCTACATCCTGTGCCCTTTTACCCAGAAAAGGAACTGTTTTTCCTATACCCAAATAAAGTGCCTACGCTTAGGTCTAAGACCCTTTACCTAGATCAACAGACAATGAAGAATAGCAAAGGGGATTTTTCAAAGTTGCACTCACAGACTGAACAAGTACCCCACAAGTGCACAGATACCTGTCATCCATACGCACACACATACTAGCCTATGGAGTAAGCGTACCCTAACATTTCTATGGGGGAAGACTGAAATTTGGGCATAAGAGGAAGGATTTCCGGCATTTATTTCTATAAAAAGAGGTAACCTACCTCACTATGGTATCCCCACCCCCACCTCGACCTCCTCCTTCTTCTCTACACTTCACCATCTTCAACTACGTATTCATGCTATCCATCTACGACAGCTATTAACCAGTAATACGCTGCACTTATTTTCTTTTCAAACCTTAAGTTCAAAAGGGACTCGGCTAAGCTTGGTCTCTCTAAACTTTATTTTAATTTGTGTATCAGATTATTTAGTTGACCTAAAAAGTAAATTCCAAAGTAGCTTTGACAGCTCTTTGCATTAGTTTCCCTTGCAAGAGCTGGGAAACCAGAACCGCCAGAGGCGAGGCCAACAGCAGTTTATCAAAACAGGGTGTGAATATTAACCAAAGTTTGCAGCACATAATATTGTATCATCATATGTATCTCCTGAATAACAGTAATACAATTGTAACTCTGTAATTCTACCTGTTTTACAATTTACTTACTATTTCATTGAGTTTAATAAAGTCTTTATGACTATATCTGTCTCCCTGTGAGCTTCCTGTCATACCCCCGAAGGTCCCTTTATCAATTCTGTGGAACCCGATTCGAAACACGAACTTTTATCTTCTGATTAAACAAATTGGCAAGCCTAAACCCATATTAATTAATATCAATGATTAAGTATTATTAATTAATTAAAATAATTACAATACAAGTTAAATTAAGTTGATAAATCAAATCAACATTACTAACACACCCCAAATAAGGCTACGCATCCCAAGGCCATCTTCCCTGGCTCAAAGTGGCAAGAGAGTTACTATTATAACAAATCATATTCATTACCTTAGTGCCTAAGGACCAACTAACAGTGGGTCCCCATTGTGCTAGGCAAAGTGCAAACAGAGAATAGTAGATGGCCCATGCCCTGAAGAATTTACAATCTAAATCAGGGGTAGGCAACCTGCGGCAGCGAGCTGATTTTCAGTGGCACTCACACTGCCTGGGTCCTGGCCCCTGGTCCGGTGGGTGGGGGGGGGGCGGGCTCTGCATTTTAAATTAAGCTTCTTAAACATTTTAAAAACCTTATTTACTTTACATACAACAATAGTTTAGTTCTATATTATAGACTTATAGAAAGAGACCTTCTAAAAACATTAATATGTGTTACTGGCACACGGAACCTTAAATTAGAGTGAATAAATGAAGACTCAGCACAGCACTGCTGAAAGGTTGCCGACCCCGATCTAAATAGACAAGACAGACACAGAACGGGGGAAGGGGTAGAACCCACTGTTAGAATAGAGATATCCAGGCCTGCCTGTAAAGCCTAGACTTTAAGAACGTAGGTGTATTTTTATCACTTTGTCTTTATACCCCTGTAACTAGCTAATTATCAAAATCTCAGTCTGCCTGTGTAAGGGCCTTCTCTCACTAGGATAGGCTGAGGCCTTGTTCTTAGGCTAAGGCCTTTGGCTAAGCAGCAGGGGCAGCCATAAGCTGGGAAGCGAAGGGTCACATCCTCACATCCCAAACCAGTCACACTGAAATAAGATGCTATTGGGCTGTTAGCAAGATGATCCTGTCCTGATAGCGCCCATCGCCACCAGATAAAGATACAGATCTTAAGATGGATAAAGAAAACTTAGTTTGATAGCAGCCTGTCTGGCAAGAAATCACTTATCAATGGTTGTGAAACCCTCATTTCTGTACTGTTTTATCTTTATGGCCACCACTTTAACCTTGTTAATCAGTCTGGTTCTCTAATTGTTTCTGTCTGCTGCATAATTATTTTTTCTAGGTGTAAGTTCATTAGGGCAGTGGAATATGCTTGCTTGGAAATAACCCCAATAAACATCGCATTATCTGTGCTTCAGACTTCTGGTCATTTGCTGCTTGCTGTCTGCGTGACAAGAACCAGGGAAGTGGGAGGGTGAAGGGAAAACCCTCTAACAAATGGACATGACCTGATAACCAAGAGGTAAGCCTTTAAGGAAGGTTTTAATACACTTTGGAACGGATCAGGGATTCCCATGAGGACTGAGAGGGAGCGATGGTAAACACGCATTTAGATCCTTTTCTTGTTTTATATATTTTTCCCATAAGGCTGAACCTCTGGCACTGTCATGGATCCACAGGATCTGTGCAATGCCCTGGCTTTCAAACAGTCCTTGGGAGGTGCCCCTTGAGTGCACTAGACCCCCAAGGGTTCCCACTCTTCCACAAGGACAGGCCACTTAGCTTCAGCACCTGACAACGAGCCACTTCCTCGGTGCCCTTCCTGCACACTCCTCTCCACTTCTTCCCATTACTCTCAGCCAGCACCATCTGCCGGCACCTTGGGAGATTCTTGTGTTCCCTCCTCGTCTCTCACAACCTCGTCCCTCCCTGCTGCTTCTTAGCTCTAACCCTGCACACACCCTCCCCATGTCCTGACACCCCAGAATTATCTACTCCCCTCTTCTCCTCCCTTCCCACAGCTCTGTTCTCCCTTCATCCGTGGGGTCCTGAATGGCAACATTATATGCTCTCCTATCAAAATAGGAGCTCATCTGACTGTCACACAAGCCATGCATGAGTCATACACCTATTTACTCTATTTAGAATTCTACAGGAGGTATATTTTCCTCTTAAAATGAGGAATAGGCATGAAAGCTACAGTTATTAATGTATCCAATAAGGATACATTAAATGCAATTTTAAAATGACTGACGGCACCAAAAAAGTACATGTCCAAAAATGATACTAGTGGGTGGGAGATAAGGCAAAAAAAGGGGGAGCAAGGAAACTTGTATGACAAATAAAGGTATAAAGTTATTACTACTCAGGTTCTTCAGAGACCCCACAGCTTCTAATAAGCCAGGGGACAGGACTCCTTACCCAGCGAGGTCACATTCTCATAGTTCTCCTGCATGACACCCCTGTAGAGGGCTCTCTGAGTGGGGTCCAGCAGAGCCCCCTCTTCCCTGGTGAAATATACAGCCACCTCCTCGAAGGTCACCGGCCCCTGAAAGAGCAAGAGTCCAACACTCAGTACCTGCTGCCCCACTCACAACCCCACTATTCACGGAACAGCAGCACCAGGGAAATGGAAGCTCCGGGAGGCACATGTTAACAGAGTCCCACCCCACCTTGCTTAGAGCAGCCAGGAGGCATCAGAGGGTGGAAAGAGAGAACCTCTGTGTCTCCCAGCTGACAGACGGAGGCAGGATCTTCACGTTTATCACATACCTACTAGCCAGAGCTTAATATAGGAGATGGGGCTGTCTCTGGACCCTGCTGGTGGCTCCCTGGTAGAATCCCAACACTCTCCAAATAAAATATATGGAAGAAAGGGGAAGTCAATAGTAAAGAATAGAAGGTCAGAATTGTAGAAAGTTGGCAAGGGAAGCTATCAGAAATCAATGACCAATTAGTGAAAATAAGAAGGAAGTTTTTAAAAAGTATATTAAGTACAAAATTAATCCTAACAATGGAAGTGGCAAATTACTAGATGGAAATGGCAGAATTATCAAAAATAATGTAGAAGAGGTAAAAGTGTTCAATAAATATTTCTCTCCTGGATTTGGAGAAAAACGGATGATGTAAGTCATATAAGACATTGACGACGACAGTCTTTCCATTCCAACAATAACTCACGAGGATGTTGAACAGCAGCTATTACAGTTAGACATGTTTAAATAAGCAGGTCCAGATAACTTGTATCCCAAGAGTTTTGAAAGACCTGGTGGAGGAGTGTGGTGGACTTTTAATGGTGATTATAATTAGGACTTGGAACACTGGGGAAATTCCAGAAGACTGGACTAAAGCTAATGCCGTGCCAATATTTTAAAAGTGTAAAAGAGATGACCCAGCTAATTATGAGAGTGTTAGTCTGATACTGGGCAAGATAATGGAGCAGCGAATATGGATTTAATTAATAAAGAATGAAAGGAGGGTAATATAATTAGTACCAATTAACAAAGGTTCAGAGACAACAGATCCAATCAAACTAACTGGATATCCTTATTGGATGAGATCAAAAAGTTTGGTTGCAACTAATAGTATTGATGTAATATACCTAAATTTCTGTAAGACATATGACTTGGTTCAGCACAACATTTTGACTAGAAAACTAGAAAGATAAAAATAAACACAACATACATTAAATAGATTAAAAACTATGATTGTAAATGGGGAACCATGCTTGAGTAGATTTCTTTCTAGGGGGTTCCCACAGGGATTGGTTCTTGGCCCTGTGTTATTTAACATTCTTATCAATGACCTGGAAGAGAATATAAAATCATCACTGATAACGTTTGCAGTTGCCACAAAGATCGGGGTTGGTGGTAACTAATGAAGTGTCAGTAGGTTCAGGCTTCATCACTGGGAGTCTGGGTAGTTTTCACAGCCCTGGCTGGGGGGTTATTTCCTGTTCCACAAAGAGGGGAAGTTCCATTCCCAACACCTGTGCCTTGAAATTAGGCCCTGACACTACACCCCACATGCAGCCTAGTGGTATGATTATCAAATGATTAGGACATAATTATGAGGCATTTTGTGCAAGATGCATCATGTTCAGTGTCATTGGAAAAGTTATGATTTGCTGAATATGATTGTCCTATTTGTGTGCATGTATCATGTTTGTATCTAAAGTTATGGATATTGACTCTGTATCTGTATTTCAAATGTGCTTACTCTGGGTAACAGCCACAACGAGCCTTTCAGGTACAACAAGGAAGCCAGACAGTGTTCATGGCTCATCAACAAAGACAATGGACCATGGAAGAGCTTAGCCTTCCTGTGAATGTTTCAGCCAGCCTATGAGTCATGGCTACTATGACTCAGCAGGACATGCTAGAGCATATGACCAGACCATTTGACACTAAACTCCATTTTGGTACCTGTATTTTTCCACAAACTGGACTGGGAACTGAGTTTAGAACAAAGGGTTCCTGCCATATGGAAAAGCTACATAAGGTGGGGTGTGATGGCATCTCTTGGCCTCATTCCCCACACAAGAGAATTCCTGGAAACACCTGAGGAACAAAGACTGAACTGGGGGATGTGCTGGTCCCAGGGTAAAGGGATTTCTAGCTTGTGTATGGAAACTTGGGGGACTGCTTCTATCATCAGTCAGGGTGAGAAATTGCTAATTCAAATTCTATCCAGATAGTATGTTAGGCTTAGTTTGAGTTTTTGGTTATTTGCTAAGTAATCTGCTTTGATCTGTTTGCTAACACTTATCGCTGGGAAATTGGCTGTTGTCTTCTCTCTCTCCTTGAGTGGCTCAGGTAAAGCACTCAGGTAGCTTAGTTGGGTGTATGGCGCCACCTGCTGTCATGTTGGGTGATAACAGGGCCTGAAGAGGCTGGCTGAATGTCCAGCAAAGCAGTGTGAGAAGGTGTGATGGAGTAGGGGCTGTCTGTGTGGGGGATGGGAGAGCCAGGGATTACTTTAGGTGAGAGACAAGTGCTCAGCCTGTAACCTGAGCCAGGGAGCGGTGTCAACGCCTTTGCCCGGGAAGGTGGACAAAGGAAGGGGCCGGCTGGAGGGAGGGGAGTTTAGTTTTGGTTTTGGGCTGGGTGGTTGGAATTTAGGGGATTAAGCTTCCTGGACCCCAGAGGGGCTTGACTGAGGGGTGCTGGCTGTGCCTCCAAGCTCTGCTGTAACCTGCATTCCTGTTGTCCAATAAACCTGTTTTACTGGCTGGCTGAGAGTCACTGGGAGTCCTAGGAAGAGGGGTGCAGGACCAGACTCTCCCACACTCCGTGACAACTGGTGGTAGCGGTGGGATTTACTGCACCCCCATGGACGGCGCTTCCTGCAGTAAGTGACTGGGGAGCAGTAAAAGAAAGGGACAATTTTAGGGGTAATTAACCCCTGGGAGTGTGTGACCAGAGAGAAAGTATTTGCAGTAACAGGGTCCCCCGGGGGATTGCAGCGAGCGGTCCCAGGGGCGGAGGAGTCTGCGGCCCGACCCTGGCAGAGAGGTGGTGACCTCAAGAAGGGCTGGTGCACTAGGGGTCTCCCTGGAAACCGTGGGGAGCGGTGAGCACCCCAGCCTGTGAGTGGCCAGCAGGAAGATGTATGCCAAGCGGAGTAAGTGCGACCTGGTGGAGCTGGGCAAGCAGAGGGGGCTGCGCAGAGGGAGGCTCACCAAGGACCAGCTGATTGCCCAGCTGTAGGAGGGAGACCGCTTGAATGAACTGATCCCTGTGTCTGAGGGAAGCAGCCTGGCAGATGCAGCGCAGGCCCCAGTGTCTGTCCCAGCTGGGAGTGGTCAGCCGGCAGCTGAGGGCTTCCCGAGACCCCCCATCCCTATGCCTAGGGGAAGGGCGGGGAGGAGCCCAGTGAATACCGAGGGCACTGTGACCCCTCCGGCCAGCAGGGGATCCTCCCAGCGAAGCTCACCCCCCAGCAGGGGATCGTCCCGGCGATGCTCGGCATCCGTGGAGCGGAAGCGGCTGGAATGGGAGAAGGAGCTAAAACTGAGAGAGCTGGAGGATCGTGAGAAACAGAGAGAACATGACCGGGAGGAGAAAGAGAGACAGAGAGACCATGAGGAGCGACAGAGAGACCATGACCGGGAGGAGAAAGCGAGACAGCATCATCATGAGCTGGAACTGGTGAGGCTGAGGGGCAGTGAGCCCCCGGCTGCGGTGAGTGAGGGGGGGCCCAGGACTGCGCAGAGCTTTGATAAGTGCATCCTGCCCCAGCGTAAGGAGGGGAAGGACATGGATGACTTCCTGGATGCCTTTGAGATGGCCTACAAGCTGCACCAGCTAGATCCTGTGGCCAGGCTCCGAGTTCTCACCCCCTTACCGGACCCCAAGGCCGTGGCATTGTACGGCCAGCCAGAAGAGGCGGAGAAAGGGAACTACGAACTATTCAAGCAGGCCCTGCTGCGCGAGTTTGGGCTGACTCCTGAGATGTACCGGGAGAGGTTCCGGAGTCAGTATAAAACCCCTGAGGTCTCCTATCTGCAACTAGCCGTCCGCATGGAGGGATACGTCAGCAAGTGGGCAGATGGGGCCCAGACGAAGGGGGACGTGATTAAACTGCTGCTACTGGAGCAACTGTATGAGCGGTGCCCATCCGACCTGAGGCTGTGGTTGAGGGACCAAAAGCCGGAGAACCCGCAACATGCAGGACGGCTGGCCGATGACTTTGTGAAGAGCCGGTCGGGGGGTGGCAGGGAGGAGCCCCAAAGGAACAGGCCCGCTGCGATGCAGAGAGAGAGTCATCCTGGGACCACCCAAAGGGGGAATCGGGAGAACCCCCTCCCAAGGGGAATGCCTAGCGTCAGGGACAACCGACCAGTTCGAGGGGACCAAGGGGACATGAGCTGCTATCAATGTGGCCAGAGGGGCCACATACGATCCCAGTGCCCCAGGCTCAAGGACAGACTGAGCAGACCGACCTCACACCAGATTAACTTGGTAGAGACCCAGCTGGACGAGGGGCAGTGTTCCCAGGAAAGGGAGGCTGGCCGCGTACCACCGTCGAAGGAGGAAGGAGGGCCCCAGGTCAGCTCCTCTGGGAGGGTGGATGCTCCAGGCTCCGAGTTTTTGGTTTACAGGGTGGGGGCGAGGCTGCCCCTGCGGAGCGAGTGCCTTGTTTCCCTGGAGGTAAATGGGAGAAAGGTCACTGGGTACTGGGACACGGGCGCAGAGGTGACGCTGGCCCGACCCGAGGTGGTGGCCTCAGATCGGATGTTGCCTTACACCTACCTGACCCTGATGGGCGTGGGCGGGACCCCATTCAAAGTGCCCATGGCGAGGGTACACTTGAAGTGGGAGGCCAAGGAGGGCCCCAAGGATGTGGGGGTACACCCATATTTGCCCACGGAGGTGTTAATGGTGGGGGACCTGGAGGTCTGGCCCAGCAATGCCCGGGGTGCCCTGGTCGTGACCCGTAGTCAGAGTCGGCGCAGGGCACTGCACCCTGACAACGGGGAAGGTACTCTGCCCGAGGGGAGGGACCGACCAGGGACACGGCTCAGAGGGGCTGCGGCCTCAGACCCAGCCAGCGAGAGAGAACAGGTTCCCATCCCTGTCCCAGCTGCTGAGTTCCAGGCCGAGTTGCAGAAGGATCCCTCCTTGCGGAAGCCCAGGGAACGGGCTAACCTCAGTGCGGTACAGACCATGAGGAGAGGTTGCAAGGAGAGGTTCCTGTGGGAGAAGGGGTTCCTGTACCGAGAATGGGCTCCCCCCGGGGAGGTGGAGTCACGGGGGATCAGGAGGCAGCTGCTGGTTCCCCAGAAGTTTCGCCACAAGCTGCTGTACCTGGCCCATGACATCCCTCTTGCAGGGCACCAGGGAATCCGGCGCACCAGGCAGAGGCTGCTACAGAACTTTTACTGGCCTGGGGTCTTTACCCATGTTCGACAGTACTGCCGATCCTGTGACCCTGCCAGCGGGTGGGGAAGGCCCGAGTCAAGGGGAAAGCAGCTTTGAGGCCTTTACCTATTATAGAAGAACCTTTCCAGAAGGTGGCCATGGACATAGTGGGACCTCTCAGCAAGGCGACCTGGTCGGGGAAGAAATACATTCTGGTGGTAGTAGACTTCGCCACTCGCTATCCTGAGGTGGTGGCCTTGTCCTCTATCGAAGCAGACACCGTGGCAGATGCGCCGCTGACCATTTTCAGCCGGGTGGGGTTCCCCAAGGAAGTCTTAACGGACCAGGGGTCCAACTTCATGTCGGCCCTGCTCCGGTGCTTGTGGGAGAAATGTGGGGTCCGGCACAACTGGGCCTCAGCGTATCACCCCCAGTCCAACGGGCTGGTGGAAAGGTTCAATGGGACACTAAAGATGATGCTAAAAACATTTATGAACCAGCACCTGCAAGACTGAGACAAGTACTTACCTCACCTGCTGTTCACGTAGAGGGAGGTACCCCAGGAATCTACTGGGTTTTTGCCTTTCAAACTGTTATATGGAAGGCGGGTAAGGGGGCCCCTGGACCTGATGAGAGACGAATGGGAAGGGAAGGTCGCTCCCGATGGAGAGTCAGTGGTGGAGTATGTCCTGACCTTCCGGGAAAGACTGGCCGAGCTCATGGGCCTGGCCAGGGAGAATCTGGCCAGAGCCCAGAGGAAGCAGAAGGTCTGGTATGACCGCACGGCACGGGCCTGCACCTTCGCCACCGGGGATCAAGTGATGGTTCTCATCCCCATGAGGAAAAACAAACTCCAGGCTACCTGAGAAGGGCCCTTCAAGGTTGTCAAGCAACTAAATGAGGTAAACTATGTGGTGGAGCTGTCGAACCGGGCGCACCACCGCCGGGTGTACCATGTGAATATGATGAAGCCATACTATGACAGGGGGAATGTGGTGTTGGCCATGTGTGGACATTGGGAGGAGCAGGGAGATGACCCTTTAGTGGATCTATTCCCTGGGACAAAAGCTGGTTCCCCCCTGGAGGCAATCCCCCTCTCTGATCAGCTGACCCTGGCCCAGCATGCTGAGATCACAGGGGTGCTGCATCTATACCGACAGCTGTTTTCCAACCAGCCTGGATGCATTAATTTGACTGTCCAATGGGTAGAGACTGGATCACATCCCCCTATAAGATGTTCCCCTTTTCGGGTCACCGGGAAAACTGCCCAGGACCTACAAAGAGAGGTCAGGGACATGCTGGCTTTGGGCGTGATCCAGCCGTCTTCCAGCCCTTGGGCCTCGCCGGTGGTGCTGGTCCCCAAAAGGGACGGGTCGATCCGGTTCTGTGTGGACTATCGAAAGCTCAATGCCATCACCGTATCTGATGCCTACCCCATGCCCAGGCCTGACGAGCTCCTAGACAAGCTGGGAGGCGCTCGGTACCTCACCACCATGGATCTTACAAAGGGCTACTGGCAAGTGCCGCTGGACGCAGATGCCAGGCTGAAATCGGCCTTTATCACCCCTCTGGGGCTCTACGAGTTTCTGATCCTGCCCTTCGGCCTCAAGGGAGCGCCGGCCACCTTCCAGCGCCTGGTGGATCAGTTCCTGCGGGGGATGGAGAGTTTTGCCGTGGCGTATATTGACGACATCTGCGTCTTTAGCCGGACCTGGGAGGACCACGTGTCCCAGGTTAAACAAATGCTGGACCGACTCCAGAAGGCTGGGCTAACCATAAAGGCTGAGAAGTGCAAAGGTAATAGGCAAACCCAGATTTTGACAAGCCCTTTATGGTGTTCACCGACGCCTCAGACACGGGACTGGGGACGGTGTTAATGCAGGAGAATGAAAAGGGGGAGAGACACCCTATCGTGTACCTGAGCAAGAAGTTGCTACCCCGGGAGCAGAACTACGCGGCCATCGAGAAGGAATGCCTGGCCATGGTGTGGGCCCTTAAGAAACTAGAGCCATATCTCTTTGGGCAACACTTCACCGTGTACACCGACCACTCTCCCATGACCTGGCTGCACCAGATGAAAGGAGCCAACGCCAAGCTTCTGAGGTGGAGCCTGATCCTGCAGGACTATGACATGGACATGGTCCATGTGAAGGGAAGTGCCAACCTGATAGCGGACGCGCTGTCCCGGAGAGGGGGCCCTGAACTTCCTCAGGTCACTGGGAAGAGTGACCCCGCTCAGTTCAGTCTCAAAGGGGGAGAGCTGTGATGGAGTAGGGGCTATCTGTGTGGGAGATGGGAGAGCCAGGGATTACTTTAGGGGAGAGACAAGTGCTCAGCCTGTAACCTGAGCCAGGGAGCAGGGAGCGGTGTCAACACCTTTGCCCGGGAAGGTGGACGAAGGAAGGAGCCGGCTGGAGGGAGGGGAGTTTAGTTTCGGTTTTTGGCTGGGAGGTTGGAATTTAGGGGACAAAGCTTCTTGGACCCCAGAGGGGCTTGATGGAGGGGTCCTGGCTGTGCCTCCCAGCTCTGCTGTAACCTGCATTCCTGTTGCCCAATAAATCTTCTGTTTTACTGGTTGGCTGAGAGTCACTGTGAGTCCCAGGCAGGGGGGTGCAGGACCGGGCTCCCCCACACTCCGTGACAGAAGGACCAGCCCAGCTTGAGGGTTAGAGGGCACAGCGGTTCCCAGAAGCTCCCCAGACTGCACCCCGGGGTGACAACCCATCACACCCTAGAGTACACAAGTCTCAGCAGGTTTGTCACATCCTTTCCCCTCCCATTCCACACCCTAGATAGTTCCTGCCTCCCACCCTCCTATACATTTACTGCTCCTCTCCCTCCAACCAGAACCCACCACCAGCTCCCTGAGAATCCCTTACCTGAGCCAGCTCCATTGCAGCCATTTCCTTCCCCTGGAGGGGATGATTTGGGGCGAAATGTGGACGTTATTCTGTAGCCTGCCAGGGCGAGAAGGGCAATGTGAGTTCAGACAGGGTTTCTGTCCTTTCCATATGTCGATTCCCCCCAGCATTTTTCCCTGGTAATGGACATTCTAGGTTCTGCCACACTGTGAAGCACAGAGTGACCTTATTCCAGTACAGGCCTAGTCCCCTCCCACCAGGTTGTAACCCTCTGACACCCTCTGAAACCCTCCCAGTAACAGAGTCTCTGTGTTACACTTATCGAGTTTGCAGATGATAACAAGCTGGGAGGGGATGCAAGTGCTTTGGAGGACAGAATTAAAATTCAAAATGATCTGGACAAACTGGAGAAATGGTCTGAAGTAAACAGGATGAAATTCAATAAGGACAAATGCAAAGTACTCCCCTTAGGAAGGAACAATCATTTGCACACATGCAAGACAGGAAATGACTGCCCAGGAAGGAGCACTGCAGAAACGGATCTGGGAGTCACAGTGGATCACAAGCTAAACATGAGTCAACAATGTTACACTGTTGCAAAAAAAGCAAGTATAATTCTGAGATGTATTAGCAGGAGTATTGTAAGCAAGACACGAGAAGTAATTCTTCCGCTCTACTCCGCGCTGATTAGGCCTCAACTGGAATAGTGTGTCCAGTTCTGGGTGCCACATTTCAGGAAAAATTGGAGAAAGTCCAGAGAAGAGCAACAAAAATGATTAAAGGTCTAGAGAACATGACCTATGAAGGAAGACTGAAAAAACTGTGTTTGTTTAGTCTGGAGAAGAGAAGACTGAGAGGGGACATGATCAGCTTTCAAGTACATAAAAGGTCATTTCAAGGAGGAAGGAGAAAAATTGTTCTTCTTAACCTCTGCAGACAGGATAAAAAGCAATGGGCTTAAATTGCAGCAAGGAAGGTTTAGGTTGGACATTAGGAAAAAACTCCCTAACCGTCAGGGTGGTTCAGCACTGGAATAAATTGCCTAGAGAGGTTGTGGAATCTCCATCATTGGGGATTCAGAAAGAAAAAGGTTGAGAACCCCTGGAGTAAGGGATCATCTGTCACGAAGGTGAGCTCACCTGCGTGGCAAGATATATGGGATCACCCAAGGGGACTGTCTGTGATTCCATGTTAATGCTGTTACAGAGCCTGAAGCGTTTACACTGGATACTTGGTTGGTGAAATCTCCATACAGACCTCACACCCAATTTGGGGTTTGTGCCCTGCTTCTCACCAGTCTGCCTGAGGCTGGTGCTCGTGCTCTCGAGTCACTGAAGACAGCATTACAGAGAGAGGGGCTGTGACTTACCCACGGTCACTGAACAGGTCTGTGACAGAGCCAGGAACAGACCCTGTTAACTCCAGAGCCCCGTCACCCGCAGCTTGGGAAGGCCCCCAGAGCACACTGTATTAGGCTGCAGGAAGAGGTGTGCAGGGACTGCAGCTGAGCTGCCCTGCCAAGACAGCCTGTGCATCCGTGGACAAACCACCTCGCTGGGGGGGTGTCCTGGGTCAGGAGAAGTCAGTGTCCAGCCCTGTGGGGCTGTGCTCCTGGCTCATACCTCCAGCACTCGCTGCTGCCCCTCCCTTCCCAGCTGCACTGGTCAGCCAGCCCCAGGCCTCTGTGAGGTCACTTTCCCCCACCTCAAACCTTCAAACTGGGACATGGTGCACCAGTGCCAATCAGAGTGCACTAGTGTAAATTCTGTCTGTACTAAGGGTTTGCACCAGTGCCTAAAACACCACGGTGGCACTAGAACCTATTTCTAGCTCGGTCACAGACAGCCTGGGTGACCTTGGACACGTCAATGTTTCTCCTCCCATCTTTAGTCTCTTCACCCAGCTGCCACTCACTGGGGTCTCCTCTCTCCCCAGAGCTGCTCACCACTACAGTCTGTGTGGGTGTCCCCAGAGCTAAGGCAGGTCAGCTCGGGAATAGTCTTACAAGGGGGGCTGCGGAGTCTCTGTCCCTGGAAGTTTTTAAGGACAGGTAGGACAAAGCTCTGTCAGAGATAATCTACAGATACTTGGTCCTGTCTCGGCAGAGAGCTGGACTTCATGACATCTTGAGGTCCTATCTAGCCCTACATGTCTAGGATGTGATGCAATATATACATATAAAAACCCAACATACAGAAAAAAACCCACCACAACATAATGTCAGGCAATTCAGGGGGGAAAAAAACACAACCTACACTCCACAGCATAAAATGACAATACAAAGGAAAAGAAAGTAACACGATGCAAACAACAACATCCTAGGACAAAAGTACACAACGGAAAATAGCTCAACTCAAACCAACACAGCACAGGCACCAACAAGCTGAGACAAAACAATGCACCACAAAACTGCTACACAACATGGTGCGATCACAGTTCCAAATGGCCCCATGCAAAACACCTCAGCGTAGAACAGGACACAGCACAAAAGAGAATTATTTCAATGTAGGCCTGGAAGGGATCTTGAGAGGGCATCTACTCCAGCCTCCTGTGCTGAGGCAGGACCAAGTATCCCTAGACATTCCCAGACTGGTGTATCTCTAACCTGGTCTTAAAAACCTCCAATGTAGGAAATTCCACAGCCTCCCTTGGAAGCCAATGCAAGGCAAACACAGACCAAAACAACGCTGTACACACACACGCCGGTTTTGGGGTTAAGGGGAGAGGCAAGAATTCAAACAATCTGGGTTCAGTTTCCAGTTTTGCCCCAAATTCTCCATGCAAACTTGTTAGACACCAGCAGCTGGCCTGTGCCCGCTGACTTGGGCTCACACGGCTCAGGCTGTGGGGCTGTTTAATTGTGGTGTCCATGTTCCGGCTGGGGCTGCAGCCCAAGGTCTGGCACCCTCCCACCGCGCAGGGTCCTACAGCCTGGCCCCAGCCCGAGCCCAGACACCTACACTGCAATTAAACAGCCCCTTCGCCTGAGCCCTGTGAGCCTGAGTCACCTGGCATGGGCCAGCTGTGGGGTTTTAACGGCAGGGTAGAGATACCCTTGGTGTCTGTGCAGCACCAGTCACAATGGGGACCCTGATCTCGGTGTCTGTGCAGAGCCCTGCACAACAGGGGCCTGACCTCAGTCGGGGACTCTGCAACTCCCAGCATTACAGGATCCCGGATTTTGTTTGGAGTCCCTGCAGTATCTGGCAAAATGTGGGGCCAGGATCTCTGCCAGGGTCAGTGCAGTGCCCAGTACAGTGGTGGGGCATGATCTGGGTCGGGGTCAGTGCAGGGCCAGGTCCAACAGGGACACAGATCTCAGTCGAGGTTTCTCAAGTACCCTGAACAATGGAGGCAGCTATCTGGGCCGCAGTCATGCGCTGCCCGGCACAAGGGGGGCCGTGATCTTGGTCCAGGTCTGTTTTACCTGGCATAATGGGGGACCTGATGTCTGTGGGGTCTCTGCAGTGCCCAGCACAACAGGGGCACAGATCTCACTTGGGGTCTCCACAGCACCTGTCACAACAGTGGGATCTGACCTCTGTTAGGGTCTCTGCAGCACCTGGCAGAACAGGGCCCAGAACTCACTTGGGGTCTCTGCAGCTCCAGGAACAACAAGGTCCCTGAGTTTGTTTGCTGTCTCTGCAGCACCTGGCACAATGGGAGCCTGATTTCACTTGGTGTTGATGCAGAGCTTGGCACAACAGGGGCCCGGAGCTCAGTCAGGGTCACTGTAGCACCCGGCACAACAAGGTCCCTGCTCTCTGTAGGGGTCTGTGCAGTTCCTGGCACAGCCAGTGCCCCAAAGTCGTTCAGGGTTTGTGCAGTGCCCGGCCCACTGGGAGACCTGATCTCAGGCCAGGCCTGAGCCACGCCCAGTACGATAAGAACCCTGATCTCAGTCACACACATAGAGAGAAAAGTGGGAAGATTTTTGAGCATTTGATATCAGTATTTCAGAACGGAGGAGAAAATGGGGCACAAACTAAATATTTGACAACATAATAGAGAAGCCCCAACATCTGGGGAGATTTTATGTCAACAGTTCAAGAGAAAACATGGGAAATTTGTGGGGATTACACAGCGATATTGAATCAACAACAGAATGGGACGGATTCTTCTTGCCTCACACTCACATGGCCGGCAGGGAGCCCTGGGTGAGGTGGCTTTCAGAGGGGACAGAAGTGGGGCTGGAGTCACAAAGTCACTATCAGTGGGGAGGGGCTGGCAGTGGGGTCTGGGAATGTGACTAGCAAGCGGTGGTGGGGGCTGCTGGGTTGGGCAGGGTGGGGGAGGGGAAGGAGCTGGGAGGGGAAACCTGGGGCTGGGCCGTCTCCATGGGGGACACTTGCTCCTCCCTCCCCTTCCTGGCCCTTCCCAGGCCCCGCTGCCAGCAGAGAGTGGCCCCCCCAGCCCAGCCCAGAGGTGTCCCTGTCTCAGGGCCCCCCCAGCCTCTGCCCATTCACCCTCTGCCCAGCTCAGGAATCACTGGGGGGAACCATTTCCCACCCGCACAAGGACAAATCCCTGCAGGTGGAAATGGGGGAAACCCCCCAAACCTGAGACCTGAACTGGCCACTGGCGAAGGGGAGAGAAAATGGGGCACAATCGGGGGGGGGGGGGGGGGACCGGGAACTTCTCAGGGGTTGGGGGAGGGGGGGTCACCCTGGGCGCTGCTCGTGGCTCTCTAGGGAGAAAGGGGGCAGGACGGGGGAGGAGGGGGGTCCCCACGGGAGGGGGCAGCGGTAAATCCGAGGGGATCTCAGCCCCCCCCTTTCTCTCCCCGCTCCTCGGGGGTCACCTGCTCCCCCGGCCACGGTTAATGAGGGGCTCTCCCGCCGCGATCTGCGCATGCCCAGAGCTCCAACGGCACCAACCCTTCTCCGGCCCGGGAGAGGCTCCAACGGCCCCGCGCGAGCCAGACAGAGCAGCAGCGCCCAACGCTCCTTTGCAGCCCGGATTCGTCTCCTCTGTTGACGTCACTTCCGCTTCCGGGACAGTCAGGAACTACATCTCCCAGCCTGCCCCGGGGCCGCTTCCGCCCTCTCCGCAGCCCAGGGAAGGAGGGTTCCAGCAGCTGTTAGTGCGCATGCTCGGTACGAGCCCCGCTGGGGGCGGGAGAACAAAGCTGCTGCTGCCGTCTCCGCGTGAGCCGGGCCCGGGCTGAGCCGCTGCTGCTCCCGGGGGGGGGCCCGGTCGGGGGGTTTTCTCCAGCTGGGCCCCGCCCCCCGGGCAGCCCCGGGCTCTGCCCGCCCCAGCCCCGCCCGGAGCCCCCGGGGAGTGAGAGACCCCGGGGGGGGGCGCTGGGGGGGGGGCGGGCACGTGACTCTGCCCCGGGGAACCCGGGAGAAGCCTCGGAGCCGCCTCGGCCCCAGCGGAGCCGCAGCAGGATCCGCCCCCCCCGCTGGGATGGGGGCGGGGCCCGGCGGGGGGGCCCTGGGGGTGTCGGGCGGGGCGGTGCATTAAATCGCTCCCAGTGGCCCTGTGCGGCTCCTGGGCACTGCGCATGCTCAGTAGCAGCTGCTGAAGCCGCTGCCCTTCCCCCCGCCCGCCTCAGCCGGAACGTTCCGCTGGGGGCGGGGCTGGGTTGGAGCGGGCCGGGGGCTGAGCAGGGAATTGATGGGGGGGGGTGTCAGGCAGGTGAGGGCGGGGCTGGGGGGGCTAAAGGGAAGATCCGGGCGGGGGGGGGGAGCAGGAGTTGAGCTGGGGGGCGCAGGGGGGAGTCGGGGTTGCGGGAGGGGGGGGGGAAGGTCATTGGGGCGGGACATTTGAACTGTTTTGTGCAGCCAGGAAATTCCCGCGGGGGGGGGGAGGTGAGTTCACTGAATCCTGCCCTGTTTGTGCCCCGTCCTCCCACCTACAAAGTCTCTCCAGCTTTTCCCCTTTTCTCCCATTATCACACGTGGCTATAAAATCCAGGGAGATCCTCCCGCCCCCCCGCAATGATCAGCTCTCTAACCTCCCCCCCCCCCCCGATTTCCCCTGGTCTCTCTCTCTACTTATCAAGTGTCAATTTAAAATCTCTCCCATGGGGCAGCTTTTCTCCCCCACTTTATCTGCAGCGATTTGTTCTCATTTCGGTGGAAAATTGTTGCCCTGAGTCATTCCCCAGCACATGGCTGCCCTGGCGTGCGGATGGGAGGAGGTGCCCGTTCTCTGCCAAGGCAGGGATGGAAAAGCATGTGTCCCCCATGGAGACTGTCCAGACCCCATTTCCCAATCCCACCCACTGACCCCAAACTACCAACACAGTTTCCCCCAGCCCTCAGTTGCCAGTCACCTGCCCGTCCCCCACTTCCGCCCCCTTCCTTTATCCAGGGAGCCTTCCAGCCCTCCTCTCCCCCCTTAAATCAGCTCCTCACAGGGCTCCCTGCTGCCCATGTGAATGGTGGCAGTGGGGGGGAACCATCACTTTGTGTTTCTGTATTGGACAGTCTCAGAAAATCCAGGCAAACACTCCCCCTTTTCCCTTTAGTTATTTAATAGCAACATAAAATCCCCTCAGATCTTGGTATTTTTCTCTCATGTTATCAATTGCTTAGCTTGTGACTTGTTTTCTCTGCAAATCTCAAAGACTGATATAAAATACTCTAAACATTTGCCCCACTTTTCTTTAGTTGTCTAATTCTAAGTGAATATCCCCTGAGATTTTTTCCTTGTCTCTCTCATGATAAAATACAAAGAAAATCTCAGATTTACACCTTTCCTCAGATTCTTGAACATGGATACAAAATGTTTGCAAATGTTGCCCATTTCCCACTTGCCCATGTTCTATTCATTTATCAAATATTGATGTGAAATACACTCAGATTTTACCTCATGCCAACAACTGATATAAAATCCCTCTTTTACACTTTCCTCTCTATAATTGGCAAAAATAGATCCAAAATTGCTCAGATTTCCACCCTTTCTTTTTCATTTCTTAACATTGATCTCAAAGCTCAGGATTTCCCTCTTTCTATGTCAATATCAATTAAAAATCCTCTCAGGTTTGCAGCTGTTCCCCGTGTTTCTAAATCCAAGCAACTTCTTCCTTCGAGGGAACCTATTGCCCTGAGTTCTCCTCCATCCTGGAGGTCTCAGGGGGTTAAATTGCCCAGAGATCATCTTTCTCCTCTCCTTTGAGAATCACTTGTTCCCTCCTTTACCTCTGTTAAAATGTTTGCTGATGAAAGAGACCAGCCACATATTTAATACCCATCAACGCCAGAGGCCTCTCCCTGTTTGGGGGGTCAGTGGTTCCCAGCCGGTAACGGGAGAGTTGGCTGGACCCTTTTCTTGTCTCCAGCTGGCACGGGATGAAGAGGTCACTCTGAGTGCAGTGTGGGTCCAGAAGTATCCTAAACCCCATGACAAATGGGCTCTGTGATGCAGCCACCTCTGGGGTGGATCCATGGTGACCATTATTTGCTAGTGACAGGGCATGGACATGTCTTACCTTTTTGCTGAAGGGCAGGTGGGGGTCCTAGGAGGGCAGTGGGGGAATCCCAGGATGGCAGTGAGTTCCTAACTGGGGTCCCTGGCTGGTGGGGGCTCTTGGTGGGGGGAACCTTTGGGATTCCCAGTCAGCAGTGAAGATCTGGTGGGGGTTCTCTGGCCGGTGGGGCTCTGAGGGGTATCTGGGGTCTCTGGCCAGGGATTCTGGGGGTTGGGTCCCAGGAAATATCTGGCTGGGGGGGTCTGGGTACTGGGGATGTTGGGGGGCCCCTGGATGGAGGCTCTGGGGGCTGCTACTAACCATGTTCCTTCTATCTCATCAGCTTATGCCAGAATCCTGGCTCCAAGCACTGCCCGGCATTCCCCGACCAGGCCCAATCACTGTGATAACTTTCTAGCCATTCATTTCACTGTGAGGTGAAATGACAGATTTTGCTTTTCTCCCCTCTTGAAAACCACAGGAACTTCTGGTTTCATAGGGAAAATTCCTGCCCTATTCCTTGTCCTAGATCTGGAGGGTGAGGGAGGTGGGAAGGGGCTACACTATGGCACTATCTTCCACAGCGTTCTGGACTCGTTCTTTCTGAAATCTGGATTCGTTGAGAGAAATGTTAATAAAGAGTCACTGTATGGAAAGACAAGGAGTGACTCCAGATGGACAGTGGGGCAAATGAGATTCTCCCTGTGAGGAGGGGCTCTCATTAACTGCTCTCCCCAGAGAGCTAAAGGAAGGGAAGCTGCTCAAACGCTCTGTCCCTCTCTGCTCAGGATACTGGGGTTCAGCTTCCTGGGTCAGAGGCTGCAGCCTCCATTGTGATCTGGGAGACCAGGCTTAGCAGCTGCTGCTCCCCCAGCGGGGATCTGTGCTGGGAAGTGACCTGAATTAAAGCTGCTTCTCTGCCTAGCCCAGGGGATGACTTTCTCCAGCTGGTCCTAGCCCCCTAGGGCAGCCCTGGGCCCTGTTAATACTAAATTCTGAGCCAGAGTCTCCAGGTAACTGAAAGAAACGAAGGGAAAATGCTGGGGTCTGGCCTTAAAATGACTCTACACAAACAGACCCCCCTCATTTCTCGTCCAATTAACAATTGCAGGAGCAAATCCAGCCATGGGGGAGCAAACTACACAGGAATGGACTTTCCTACCAGACGGACAGGGAGAGGGGAAAAGGAGATAGAAGGAGAAAGAGAGACTGAAAGGGGCTGTGGGAGAGAAGAGTTTGGAGAGAGATTTCCAGATCTCTAATCTGCCCAGACAGATGTATTACTGCACCCTGGGTAGAGTCACTTTCCTGTGGAAAAGATGAGAATCAGACAGAGGAAAATCCAGTTCCTGACTCCATATCCCTCCTGCTGGGGTGTGGCTGCCATGGGGTCAGTGTCTGAGGGGATCCCCCACAGTGACTCCTTTGGTTCTGCTTTTTTCTAGCCTTGTGTTCAGAGACTTTGTTACGGGGTGAGGGGAGGGAGAAGGGAGGTTAAAAATGTCTCTGTGGGCTTAGCCTGGCAGGAGGGGCCAGGTCTACACTGTACAAAGAGATCAAGCCTTTCTCAGCATGGCAGACTCTAGGGTGCCTGTCTGCAGGGAAAGGGCCTGGGGGAATCATGCTGTGAAATGAATTGAAGCCTGTTCTGAAACCTTCACAACTGCCCTTCTCGCCCTGCCAGGCTGCGGAATAACGTCCATGTTTCGCTCCAGTTCATCCCGTCCTCTCGTTGGACAGGGGAGAGAAATGGCTGCAGAGGAGCCAGTTCAGGTAGGTATTATCAGGGGTTGCTGGTGGGTTCCTCCAGGGGGGGAGAGGGACAGCAAATACGTGGGAGATGGAAGGTTTGCACAGGCTGGTTTGGAGGTTGCAGTCTGGTTTGCAGGAAATGCACAGGGCGGAGAAAGGGAGGAGGACGGGTGTGCTAACCCTGCTGGGAGTTATTTAATATGTGGCCTAGATTCTAGGAACAGACCCAGGAGGTTCGGCGGTGGAAATGCTCTAGTTTGTGGAGCAGAAAATAACCCAGCTGCATGGGGCTGGGAAAATTGACCAGACTCATAGTGCTGGAGCCTGACCTGACTAACCAGCAGCTGCTGTGAGATATGAAGGGGGCACCCACCAGTGAGGTTTGGGGGAGATTCCCCTCCCTTCACATCCAGCTCTTCAGAATGGGGAGGTTGTTGGGCTTCCTACCAGGGAGGTGTCCCTGGACCCTGCTAGGGGCCCCATCTCTTGTATCAGTCGGTGGCTAGTAGGTGTGTGATGGCTCTGCTGGGAGAGAGGAGGGGCTCTCGCTTCGTTCCCTCCCCCTGGTGTTTCCTGGATGCGCTGAGCGGAGTGGGGGTGGGACTCTGACTGCAATCCACCCAGAGTTTCTGTTTGGCTCCTGTCCCCCATGTATGGGGGGGCTGTGAGTGGGGCAGCAGATACTGAGTGTTGGACTCTCGCTCTTTCAGGGGCCGGTGACCTTCGAGGAGGTGTCTGTGTATTTCACCAGGGGAGAGTGGGCTCTGCTGGACCCCACTCAGAGAGCCCTCTACAGGGATGTCATGCAGGAGAACTATGAGAATGTGACCTCGCTGGGTAAGGGTTACTCTCCCCTCTATTCTTGGAAGGGGAAAAGAAGAGAGAGAGTTCACGCCACCCCACAATGCCACCTCTACTCTGTCCTGTTTCAGCATCACCCCAATATGCCAGTGACACACAAGCTACCAGAGACCCTCCCCTGCTGCAGAACACTTTGGGAACAGAGCACAGGAGCCGTATCGCACAGTGTCAAATATCTCCTGTTTCCTCAAGTAAAACTGAGGGTTAGGTGCGGCATAATCAGCAGAAGTTTCCTACCCCTGATCTCTCAAACCCTGAGCCTTCTCCACCCAGACCACAATAATGCTTGGGGTGTAACGAGCAGGCTGCTGGAGTCAGAGCTGCTGGCCCAGGGTCACTTATCACACAGACACTCCGTGCGTCCTTGAATGCTGGCTGGGGGTATCCAGAGAAGGAAGCTCAGTGGCAGATTTAGCGTTAGTGGGGCCCTGTGCTCAGCTGCATTTTAGGGGTCCCTCCTTGGGACATAAGCAACAAAAAACTCTCTTATTTCCCTCCCACCCCCATTTTTTCATTCTTTTTTCCCCTTCCTCCTCCTCCTATAAGTAATAGGAAGTAAATGAAAATAAAGTGAGGTACATTGATTGTTTTTGTTGTCTAACAGATTCTTTCTCAGCGATTTTCAAGTGGTCTGTGGATCTTGGTGCACCACTTAATGATCTTTCCATATATTATTTGTGCCGTTACCTAACTATTTTAAAGCGCTTTGGATAAGAGCCCTTTATTAACAATTAAAAATGTTGGAGTGCAGGGTCTGCCCAGGAGTTAGGGTGTGGGAGGGGGCTGAGGGTTGGGGCAGGGGGTTGGGGTGTGGAGCACTTACCTGGAGCAGCTCCTGTTTCATGCGAACAATGCAGGTGGGGATGGGGCGGGGGGAGGCAGGAGTCAGGGAGGGCAGGGAACTGGGGTGTGTTTGAGAGGGGTGAAGGCGTAAGGACTGGGGGTCTGAGGGGGTGCAGGAGTCAGTGAGGGCAGGGTGTTCAGGGTGCAGGAGTCAGGGCTGGGGGTGCAGGGTCTGGGAGGGAGTTAGGTTGCAGGAGCAGCTGGAGATTGGGGTGCAGGGTCTGGCCAGAACTTAGGATGCAGGAGGGGGCTCAGGGTTGGGGCAGGTGGTTGGGATGTGAAGTGCTTACCTGGGGCAGCTCCCATGTGGTGTGAGGGGTGCGGATGGCAATGTAGAGGGTGTGTGTGCAGGAGCTCCCATTTGCTCAGGGTGCGGTTGAGGATATGCGGGGGGGGTGTGTGCAGGAGTCAGAGCATGGGGTGTGAGGGCTCTTTATGTGGGAGGGGATGAAGGAGTCAGGTCTGGGGGCTGGGGGGTATGTGATAGGGGAGTGCTTTGTAAAGCAGTGAGCAAGTGACCAGGGAGCTTTTCAAACAGGGCTGCTAATGGGGAGTTTTGTGAGGGAGTTTGGAAGGGGAGTGGGAAGGGGGCGAGGTATTCTTGCCATTCTTTAAAACATTTAAGCTATAATACAAACTTCTTGACTGAAACAAGACCCCTGTTGTTAACCTAGGTAGCTGTAAGAGAGAATGCAGGCAGAAGCCCAGCAGCAGAGTGGGGGCTATCCTGTTTATTGCTCTCAATGTAGCATGTATGATTACCTGCCCTGTGGGCGGGTGGCTTACGTGTGCATTCGGTGCAAGGAGCTCCTGGCCCTGAGAGACCGCGTGGAGGCTTTGGAGGCCAGGGTGGTGGAACTGGAGACGCTAAGGGAGGCAGAGAAGTATGTTGATGAGGCTTTCCAGGACACTTGTAGATTTCTCCCACCTCCGGTCAGACAGCCACTGCGCTGTTGAGGAGAATGAAAGGCCCAGGGAAGGAGAGCTGTCAATGGGAGCAGAGGGAAACCTTCCCATAATTGGGTCCCTCCTTCCAGATGGTGTTGGGGTAACCTCTTGCACTGAGGTTACTTCTCGGGGAGGGAACCCCAGGCATTAAGAAAAGGCAGCTGTTAGTAATGGGAGATTTGATCATTAGAAACAAGGATAGCTGGGTTTGTGATGACCGGGAGAACCGTATGGTGACTTGTCTGCCTGGTGCAAAGGTTGCTGATTTCTCAAGGCATCTAGATAGATTTATGTGTAGTGCTGGGGAGGAGCCGGTGGTCGTGGTACGTGTAGGCACCAATGACATAAGGAACGGTAGGTAAGACGTCCTGGAGGCCAAATTTAGTCTGCGAGGAAAGAGGCTGAAATCTGGGACCTCTATGGTGGCATTCTCAGGAATGCTTCCAGTTCCACGCACAGGGCCAGGTAGGCAGGCAGAGCTTCAGAGTCTCAATGGGTGGATGAGATGATGATGTAGAGAGGAGGCGTTTAGATTGATTAGGAACTGGGGAAACTTTGGGGATGGGGGAGCCTATACAGGAAGGATGGGCTCCACCTAAACCAAAGTGGAACCTGACTGCTGGCACTTAACATTAAAAAGGTTGCAGAGCAGTTTTTAAACTAAGAGATGGGGGAAAGCCAATGGCTGCAGAGGAGCTCGTGGATCGGACAGAGACTTGTCTTAGAGGAGAGTCTAGTGATAGAGATTTTCTAGTTCTAGTCAGGAAGAGAGGCTGGAAGAGGATAAAGTAGGGGCCAGATCATTCTCACACACAAGAATCTGACACATCAGAAGAGGGCAGACGAATAAACAGTGACAAGTTTTTAAAGTGCTTGTACACAAATGCTAGAAGTCTAAATAATAATATGGGTGAATTAGAGTGCCTCGTGTTAAAGGAGGATATTGACATAATAGGCATCACAGAAACCTGGTGGAGTGAGGACAATCAATGGGACACAATTATTCCAGGGTACAAAATATATCGGAAGGACAGAGCAGGTCATAAGAACATAAGAACGTCCGTACCGGGTCAGATCAAAGGTCCATCTAGCCCAGTATCTCTCTGCCAACAGTGGCCAATGCCAGGTGCCCCAGAGGGAGTGAACCTAACAGGCAATGATCAAGTGATCTCTCTCCTGCCATCCATCTCCATCCTCTGACGAACAGAGGCTAGAGACACCATTCTTTACCCATCCTGGCTAATACCCATTTATGCACTTAGCCACCATGAATTTATCCAGTTCCCTTTTAAACATTGTTATAGTCCTAACCTTTACAACCTCCTCAGGTAAGGAGTTCCACAAGTTGACTGTGCGCTGCGTGAAAAAGAACTTCCTTTTATTTGTTTTAAACCTGCTGCCTATTAATTTCATATGGTGACCCCTAGTTCTTGTATTATGGGAATAAGTAAATAACTTTTCCTTATCCACTTTCTCAACATCACTCATGATTTTATATACCTCTATCATATCCCCCCTTAGTCTCCTTTTTTCCAAGCTGAAGAGACCTAGCCTCTTTAATCTTTCCTCGTATGGGACCCTCTCCAACCCCCTAATCATTTTAGTTGCCCTTTTCTGAACCTTTTCTAGTGCTAGAATATCTTTTTTGAGGTGAGGAGACCACATCTGTACACAGTATTCGAGATGTGGGCATACCATGGATTTATATAAGGGCAATAATACACTCTGTTTTATTCTCTATCCCGTTTTTAATGATTCCTAACATCCTGTTTGCTTTTTTGACCACCTCTGCACACTGCGTGGACATCTTCAGAGAACTATCCACGATGACTCCAAGATCTTTCTCCTGACTCGTTGTAGCTAAATTAGCCCCCAACATGTTGTATGTATAGTTGGTTTTATTTTTTCCAATGTGCATTACTTTACATTTATCCACATTAAATTTCATTTCCCATTTTGTTGCCCAATCGCTTAGTTTTGTGAGGTCTTTTTGAAGTTCTTCACAATCTGCTTTGGTCTTAACTATCTTGAGCAGTTTAGTATCTTCTGCAAACTTTGCCACCTCACTGTTTACCCCTTTCTCCAGATCATTTATGAATAAATTGAATAGGATTGGTCCTAGGACTGGCCCTTGGGGAACACCCCTCTCCATTCTGAGAATTTACCATTAATTCCTACCCTTTGTTTCCTGTCTTTTAACCAGTTCTCAATCCATGAAAGGACCTTCCCTTTTATCCCATGACAGCTTAATTTACGTAAGAGCCTTTGGTGAGGGACCTTGTCAAAGGCTTTCTGGAAATCTAAGTACATTATGTCCACTGGATCTCCCCATACTCGGGGGGTGGGGAGGGGAGTGGCACTGTATGTTAAAGAAAATGTAAACTCAAATGAAGTAAAAATCTTAAATGAAACCACATGTTGCATAGAATCTCTTTGGATAGTAATTCCATGCTCTAATAAGAATATTAGAATAGGGATCTGTTATCGACCACCTGTCAAAGACAGCGATAGTGAGGATGAAATGCGAAGGGAGATTAGAGAGGCTATCAAAATAAAGAACTCCATAATAGTGGGAGATTTCAGTTATCCCCATATTGACTGGGTACATGTCACCTCAGGACAAAATGCAGAGACAAAATTTCTCGATACTTTAAATGACTGTTTCTTGGAGCAGCTGGTACAAGAATCCGCAATGGGAGAAGCAACTCTCGATTTAGTCCTTAGTGGAGTGCAGGATCTAGTCCAAGGGCTAACTATAACAGGACCGCTTGGAAATAGTGACCATAATATAACAACATTTAACATTCCTGTGGTGGGAAGAACAGCTCAACACTGGCATTTAATTTCAGGAAGGGGAACTATGCAAAAATGAGGGGGTTAGTTAAACAGAAATTAAAAGGTACAGTGACTAGAGTGAAATCCCTGCAAGCTGCATGGACACTTCTAAAAAACACGATATTAGAGGCCCAACTTAAATATATACCCCAAATTAAAACACACAGCAAAAGAACTAAAAAAGAGTCACCATGACTTAACGGCCATGTAAAAGAAGCAGTGAGAGATAAAAAGGCGTCTTCTAAAAAGTGGAAGTCAAATCCTAGTGAGGTACATAGAAAGGAGCGTAAACACTACCAAATTAAGTGTAAAAATGTAATAAGACAAGCCAAAGAGGAGTTTGAAGAAGGGGCTAGCCAAAAACTCAAAAGGTAATAACAAAAGCAGGAAGCCTGCTAAACAACCAGTGGGGCCACTGGAGTATTGAGATACAAAAGGAGCCCTTAAAGACGATAAAGTCATTGCGGAGAAACTAAATGGACTCTTTGCTTCAGTCTTCATGGCTGAGGATGTTGGTGAGATTTCCAAACCTTTTGTGGGTGACAAATCTGAGGAACTGCCACAGATTGAAGTGTCACTAGAGCAGGTTTTGGAACTACTTGATAAACTTAATTGTAACAAGTCACCGGGACCAGATGGTATTTACCAAGAGTTCTGAAGGAACTCAGATGTGAAATTGGGGAACTATTAGCTATGGTTTGTAACCTGTCTTTAAATCGGCTTCTGTATCCAATGACTGGAAGATTGCTAATGTAACGCCAATATTTAAAAAGGCTCTAGAGGCGATCCTGGCAGTTGCAGACTGGTAAGTCTAACGTCTGTACCAGGCAAATTAGTTGAAAGAATAGTAAAGGAATAAAATTGTCAGGCACATAGAAGAACAAAAATTGTTGAGCAAAAGTCAATATGGTTTCTGTAAAGGGAAATCATGTCTTACTCATCTATTAGAGTTCTTTGAAGGTGTGAACAAACATGTGGACAAGGGGGATCCAGTGGACATAGTGTATTTAGATTTCCAGAAAGCCTTTGACAAAGTCCCTCACCAAAGGCTCTTACATAAATTATGTTATGGGATAAGAGGGAAGATCTTTTCATGGATAGAGAACTGGTTAAAAGACAGGGAACAAAGGGTAGGAATAAATGGTAAATTTTCAGAATGGAGAAGAGTAACTAGTGGTGTTCCCCAAGGGCCAGTCCTAGGACCAATCCTATTCAACGTATTCATAAATGATCTGGAGAAAGGGGTAAACACTGAGGTGGCAAAGTTTGCAGATGATACTTGGGACGATGCGGTTCTGGTGGGACCCAACTGAGAGTGACAAATTGCTTAAAACAGGGCAGTTACAGCCCAAGGCTGGGATTTTTCCACCTCTAAGGCAAGGCAAACCAGCCAGACAAAGAGGACTTTGGTTTCACCCCACTGGTTAACCACGTCACACAAGCAATTCCCTTAGACACTCCAGTCTTCCAGTATCACCACCAGTGCACTCGTCCTGGGGATGAATGGTTATGAAAACCAACACCCCAATAAAAGAAAAAGGTTCTCTCGATCCCAAAGAATCAAGCCCCAGACCCAGGTCAATATACACATCAGATCTTACCCACAAATCACGCTGTTGCCAATCCTTTAGAATCTAAAATCTAAAGGTTTTTTCATAAAAGGAAAAAGATAGAGATGAGAGCTAGAATTGGTTAAATGGAATCAATTACATGCAGTAATGGCAAAGTTCTTAGTTCAGGCTTGTAGCAGTGATGGAGTAAACTGCAGGTTCAAATCAAGTCTCTGGAGTACATCCTCCTCTGGGATGGGTCAGTCAGTCCTTTGTTGAGAGCTTCAGTTTGTAGCAAAGTTCCTCCAGAGGTAAGAAGCAGGATTGAAAACAAGATGGAGTTGAGGCATCAGCCTTTTATAGGCTTTTCCAGGTGTAAGAACACTTCTTCGTTCTGACTGTGGAAAATTACAGCAAAATGGAGTCTGCAGTCACATGGGCAAATCCCTGCATACTTTGCTGAGTTACAAGGCATATCTGCCTTCTCTCAATGGGTCAGTTGAATAGCTGATGGTCCTTAATGGGCCATCAAGCATGCTAGGCAGAGCTAACACCAGCTTGTCTGGGATGTCTCCCAGAAGCACAGCATAAGTTTGAAATACAGACAGGATAGAGCCAATACTCATAACTTCAACTACAAAATGATACATACATATAGACCCCATAATTATAACCAGCAACCCATAACCTGGTCTTGGACACCTTATATGACCCCCTTTACATAAGATTTGGTGCCACTACAGGACCTTGGTTGCAACCCTGTTCTATGTGGTCCCAGATTATATCAATAACGTCACAATACTAAACTGCTCAAGATAGTTCAGACCAAAGCAAACTGTGAAGAACTTCAAAAAGATCTCACAAAACTAAGTGACTGGGCAACAAAATGGCAAATGTGTATAATGTCAAGTGATGCACATTGGAAAAAATAACCCAAACTATACATACAATATGATGGGGGCAAAATTAGGCTCATCAGGAAAAAGATATTTTTGTCATTGTGGATAGTTCTCTGAAGACATCCAGCAGTGTGCAGTGGAAGTCAAAAAAGCAAACAGGATGTTAGGAATTATTTAAAAAGGGACAGACAGTAATACAGAGAATATCTTATTGCCCTTATATAAATCAATGGAAATAACTAATTTAGACCCCGTCATTTTCTATGTATATTTGGGATTATGTTTGCCAATGGGCTGCAATATGTGTTATCCTGACATCTAGTACTGCTGAGATCCTGCATTCAATGATATCCCTGCCCTTCCTGTTCCCGTTCTCCACTGAGCCCCACGCTTATGTTCCCAGCTTCCCCAGGACTCTGTCTTTGTCTTTGGACCCATCTGTCAGCAAGAAGCAGTGCCAGGGAGACTTCGATTTCTGGGACATGGATTTACTTTCTGTGTGTTTTAGGAGACTCTTTGAAATTGAGTGTCTGTGACATTAAGCACAGTACAATCTGGACTGTTAACAGCTGTGTCCCCTCAGTTCCCCAAGCTGGGGTGCCTTTTACACTGCTCTACTGTGAGAGCAGCCACTCCTGGGCAGTTCACACGCCGTCTCCAGCATGTAACTCACTCCCAACTACACAGTATTGAGTGCTGCTAGTCAGTGACTCACAAATTACAGTACCCCACAGGAAAACCCCAGAAAATTCTCTGCTCCCAGACTTCCCCCAGAAATGTGCATCTTGCACTGTCCAGCACACTCCTGAACAATGGGAGCTCATATGAAATCTGTTGTTTCATCAGTGGAAAATGACATGCACCAGCCTTGTTATTCCAAATGGAGTTTCCAACACACTTTAATCCAAACACACTGGTTTGATTAAAAAAAGGAAACGAAATTATTAACTACTGAAAAAAAAGATTTGAAGTGACTACAAGTAACGAGGAATAAAGGTCAGAATTGTTTATGAAAGAAACGCAAAGATAAAACACAAACTAATGTTTAACTTAACAAGCTAAAAGGGATTTAAAACAAATGTTTCTTTCACCATCTGCTGAGACAGGCTGGTTTTCCTTTCAGCCAGGATTCCCCCTAACCTGCCCCTGCCGCCCACATTCAGTTCTTCAGGAGTTGTCATGAGCAGAGGAAAAGGGAGAGAGAGAGAGAGACTCATGCATTTTCCTCACCTCTTTTTATAATTCAGTTCTTTGTACTAGAAACCACTTCAGTTCCCAGCTGAGTCATGGTGACAGGCTGTCATAGATATGAGCTTCAAGTGTCCCTGTGATGGAATGTAAATGTCATCTTCACACCTTCCCCCTGGTGGAGAATGGCTATTTGACCAGCTGTTTGCCTTGCTGTCTCTGAGGAACTTAAGGTTAGGGTTGCAGCTTTTTCAGTAATATCATACCGTAAAATCTCATCACTTTCCATACAATGTTGCTACACAGTTTAACAGGAGGATATTCAGTAGATTATGTCTTTTCAAATGGTACCTCACAAGCCCTACAGTGATAAATGAAGGGGAGGGGAGGGATTTCCCTTTATAAACACCCAGCCAGCCAGTTGGCTGTAAAATCCCTGTTGGTGTGAGTTCTCTGCTTGCTTTACCTCTAAAGGGTTAACAAGCCAACAGGGTTTGTTTTTTTTTAAAAAGAAAAAGTATTGGGCACCTGACCAAAAGAGACAATGGAAAGGCTAGAACTTTTTTTTAAATGGGAAAGTAACTTTCCCTTTGTCTCTTGTTCTCCGGAGAAGGCGACACGGAGTAGCAATGCTGTGTATGGCTTGAAGCAGGTATGAAAATTCATCTTCCATACCTGGAAGAAATGATTTGGACAGGGAATGTTTAGATAGACACAATCAGGTTTATTTTTTATTTTGGCTTTTGGATCTCCTCTATGCTATCCCAGATGCTTTTGTTTGCTTGTAAGCTTTAAGCTGAACCCCCAAGAAAGCTATTTTGGGTGCTTACAAAACTTTTCTTTTAAGATATAGCAAAAGCCTAAGTTCCAGATGTATTGTTTTCCTTTTCAATTTTAATAAAATTTACCTCTTTTAAGAACAGGATTGGATTTTTGGTGTCCTAAGAGGTTTGTGTGTGTTGTTTGATTAGCTGGTAGCCACAGCTAATTTCCTTTGTTTTCTTTCTCAGCTCTTTCCCGGAGGGGAGGTGAAAGGGCTTGAGGGTGCCCCAGAGGGAAGAATTCTCAAGCGCTCCTTCCTGGGTCCAAGGGTTTGGGGTTTTTTTGCCTTTGGGTGGTGGCAGCATTTACCAAGCCAAGGTCAGAGAAAAACTGTATCTTTGGGGGTTTGATACAAGCCTAGAGTGGCACAAATTAATTTGTAGAATCCTGTCGGGCCCCCACTTTCTGCACTCGGAGTGACAGAGTGGGGATTCAGCCCTGACACATACCATGAACAAAATTGACCATAATTTTCTAGAAGAGTGAACATAGGAGAACAGACTAGCACAGTGTCTGTGTGTTCCCAACATATATGTGGGTATTATAGTCCCTCACAAGCAAGGTGTTCGGCATCTTCAAACACCTGAGGAACCGCTCCTGGGAATTGACTGGTTTATTAAGTGACACTGTATGGAATTGAGAGACACTCTATATTATTATTATTTTATTATAAATACTGTGGCAAATTGCCGGTACGGTTATGCTGGATCTCGCGCTTTCTCTTCTTTGGGGAAGGTTCAGGGCGCCACTGCTTGCCTCTGAATCGGTATTTTAATTACCCCACTAGTGTCCTTGAGGAGGGGAGTGGAGAGGGAGGGACCTGGGCCCGCCCTCTACTCCAGGTCCCAACCCAGGGGCCCTGAGGTTAGTGGTGAACCACTTGAACTGATGGTTCCTTCCCCTGGGCTACTTCCCGCTCCTACCCTTCAGCTTGTGGGGGCTTCCTTCCCTCCCTCTGTACAAGCCAGGTGCCCCTTACCTAGGGTCTTGGACTTCTTAGCCCACTGCAGCACTTCTCCAAACTTTCCTCTGCTTCCCTTCAAACTGTTCTCTGCTCCAATACCAATCCTGCTCCAACTCCTTCCCTGTCTGATTGGAGCAAGGGTCTTTATCAGGTGACTGACTGCAGGGGCTCTAATTGGCTTCAGGTGCTCTAGTTAATCTATAGCAAACTTTCTTCCCTCTACAGGGAATAAGGCTCCCTTCTGACCCTCTCCTGCTGCCCTCTGGCCACGCTGTATCACACTGTGTACTGAGAACTCCAAGGCTTTTCCATGCCGTGTGCTGTGAAGCTTGTGTTTGGGACACAGGAATTAGAAGCCACTTGGCAAAAGGAATATAAAGGGCAGCTGCATCATCTCCATTTTGTCTTCAATTCCTCTTCCTACCTCTGGAGCAACTTCTCTACAAACTGAAGGCTTGAACAAAGGACTGAATAATGTGGATGTGTACCAGAGAGCCTTTCAAGCCAGAAACTCACCAATACTGCTAAGAACCAGCTGTATAGATTTCTGAATGTGTCTGACTGCTTTCCCATTTAACAACTCCCTTTTTCTTTCTTTCTTTCTTTTATAATAAACCTTTAGTTTAGATGCTTTCTTGCTTATACACCTTTAGTTTAGATGCCAATGATTGGCTGGAATCGTAGTATTTTGAGTAAGATCCAAACCTATACTGACCTGGTAATGTGGCTGACTCTGGGGTCAGAGGAACACTTTGTTTATGTGAGTAGAGTTTTTAAATAACCTCTCACTGTGCTGGACCTAGGTGCTGATTAGGAGCCAGAGAACTGGGATGCAATAAAGTGGCCTGCGTGATTTCTTTTTTGAGTTTCTTGATAACCCATGTGGGAGATCAGAAGCACAGTTGGTGACTGGTTGGTGAGTTTAACTTCCGTGTTAACCACCAGTTTGGGGAGCCTCTGCTCTCCCTTTTTCAGCCTGCCCTGGTCTTGGCATTTTCAGTGAGGACTAGCCCAGGCACACCGGGTCACACCAAGTATTAAAGTTAAATTAATAGAATGTTTTTTATGAGAAAGTTTTATGAAATCAACGGAACTCCTTTGTTTTCTTTCATCTGAGCAGGGTTTCCATTTTCCAAACAAGATGTGATCTCCCAGCTGGAAAATGGGGAAGAGCCATGGGTCTCAGATCAACAGGGTTCAGAGGGAAAACAGACCCTGAGATCTCCCTGCAGAGGTGAGGAAACATTAAACCAACTCTGAGTGTGAAAGTGCCTGAAGGAAACATCTGGGATGCCCTACCAAGCCCTTGAGAGGTGTCTCAGTTCATTATTGTTGCCAGCAGGGGTCATATCCTCAGGGTAACTATAGCTCATGGCTTCCCATAGATTCTAGCAGACACCAGCAGTAGCTTCCTCCCTTCCCCCTGAGAATTTGGATGGGATTTGAAAGCCAAATTGATCCCCTCCTCTCTCCAGTTTTGGGGAAGAGTATGGGGGAGTTCAGTTTGTGATTTTTATTTGACCTCCCTCCAGCACTTAGTTTGTTTTGGCTTTTCACTTTTCATCCCTGTCTGATGTTTCTGTCTTTTTCACCGCAGGTGATGCAATGGCATGTGAGAAAGAGGAGCAGAATTCTCAGCAGAAAAATGTTCAGCAAGTGGATAAGCACAGAGCATTATTGCAAAGATCAAAAAGCCATGTGTCCAAGAGTCATGAGGAGGAAAACTCCTGTGAGATTCAGCACAGACCAGAAAGAGAACAAGGAAACCAGCCGGGGGTGAAAATGGGTAAACGTATTTCCTCTCATGGAACTCAGAAGGACCTCAAGGAAACCACAACAAAGCAGGAAATCATCATTGGAAAGAGAAAAAATACATGCACAGAGTGTGGAAAAAACTTATGTGACTACTCAGCCCTTCTTAATCATCAGAGAATCCACACAGCGGAAAGGCCCTATCAATGCCGTGAGTGTGGGAAAAGCTTCACTCACAGATCAGCCCTTTCTGTTCATCAGAGAATCCACACAGGGAACAGGCCCTACGAATGCCGTGAGTGTGGGAAAACCTTCAATTGCAGATCAGACCTTTCTAAACATCAGAGAATCCACACAGGGGACAGGCCCTATGAATGCCGTGAGTGTGGGAAAACCTTCAATCGCAGCTCAGACCTTTCTAAACATCAGAGAATCCACACGGGGGAGAGGCCCTATGAATGCCGTGAGTGTGGGAAAAACTTCACTAGCAGCTCAGACCTTTCTAAACATCAGAGAATCCATATGGGGGAAAGGCCCTATGAATGCCGTGAGTGTGGGAAAAGCTTCACTCAAAGATCAGGCCTTTCTAGACATCAGAGGATCCACACTGGGGACAGGCCCTACGAATGCCGTGAGTGTGGGAAAACCTTCACTCAAATATCAACCCTTTCTGTTCATCAGAGAATCCACACAGGGGAGAGGCCCTATGAATGCCGTGAGTGTGGGAAAACCTTCAATCGCAGATCAGCCCTTTTTACCCATCAGAGAATCCACACCAGGGGAGAGGCCCTATGAATGCAGAGAATGTGGGAAAACCATCTCTTGGCACTCAGCCCATATTAGCTATCAGAGAATCTGCAAGGGCAGTGAACACGATAAAAACCTCTAGGGCTATCAGTTTTTTTTCTTTAATACTTTTCCTGATTCCCACATAGTAACTTTTTAAATCTGTTTGAACTGTTTGCATCCCCGTTATCCCTCAGCTTGGCCAGATGAGTGGCCCATTTATGCCTTTTGTAGTTTGCCTTCTTTTGAGGTGGGCCCATTTGTCCTTTCTATCAACTCAATTATCCCACAAGTAACTGGAGTGTGCCGTTCCTATGAGGAACCAGGGAGCGTCACATTTATACCAGTCCTCTTATTGCAAAGTTATTGTTAGAGTCGCCAGTGATACAGATTGTATCCTTGCCAGTTGTTCTCACGTTGCTCTGGATTGTGCTGAAGAGCAGTTACATTGGGAATTTTTCATGTTATAGTTACATAAAGAGGAGCAGGGGAAAAAAGTGTCATTTCGGCCTCTGACACTGGAAGGAGATGGGGTGGTTCAGAGATTCCCTCCTTCCCCATCACTCTAGAACTGTTACATTTTGGCTTCTCTGTGCAGAGTTTATTTTCATCACATTCTGTCCCTCCACTTCTCAAAATGTCATATGAGGAAGAGTTCTCAGCTGTCTGTGCTTGGAGATGATGCTTTGATTTCTTTCCTCCTATATCAGAGTCGCTGTGACTGGAGATGAAAGTGTCAAAGACCTGGAAGGGGAATTTGAATGGATCCCAAACATAGTGTGATTATTTGGTGTTTAAATTCCAGGTTTCATCTATTGGTAAAGCCACTTCTGGCAAGAAGACTATTTTGTCCCCCATTATGGGATGCTGGGTTACTTACAATTTTGTAAATAACATAACTGACTATTGAGAGAGTGCTGAGTGAAGCTGCTTTGAATGGATCAGAGGAGAATGTGATGGGAGAATCTCTTGTCCTGATTCTAAATAATCAGATGTAACCTGCTCTGGAATTTCTCTTCATACTTTCATTGTCATGTATTGTAGCCCTGAGGATTAATCTGTTGGTCTGTATAAAATGTCTTTTTGATAAATTTAAGTATGTAATAGGCTTATAGATTAATAGATTTGCAATAGCTGATCTACAAGACAGACAGACATCCAGGTCAGACATCCTGTGACGCTAAAGGTAACCTTTAGGACCCTTACTCAGAAAAGTAATAATAATACAAATTACCTACGCAAATGTCTGGAGACCTTTAACTGAACCAATAACAGTAAAGGGTGGAAATAGGGATTTTTGCCCACAAATCTAACAAGTACACCACAAATGCGTACATAACTGTCACTCATATGCACACATATGTTAGCCTATGAGGCAGGTGTACCCTAACATTTCCGTGGGGGAAGATGAAATTTGGGCATAGGAGGAAGGATTTCTGAATAATGCTCTATAAAAGGTGAAACAAATCACTATTAGGCAGGTGATACACCCATCTATCTGTTCCTGTTTACCCATCACCTCAACTCCATCTACGCATCGATGCTACCCATCTACAAGGCTATTAACTATTAATAGGCCGTGGTATTATTTCTTTTCAAAGCTGTAAGTATAAAGGAATCTAGTTTCTGCTTTACCTTTTAAAAAGCACCTAGTTTATATAGGGTTAAAGTCATACCCATACTATCACTTCCTCTACCAAAAGTGTGAACAACACCCAAAGTGCTACTGCACAGAGTGAGTTTATAACAGTGTATTATCATAAATATCTCTCTTAAAGAACTGTGATATTTGTAACTTTGTGATCTCGAACTGTTTTAATATTTTTACACTTTCTTGTTTCATTGATTTTAATAAAAGGTCTTTATGACTATTTCTGTCTCAGTGTAAGTTCCTGTCATATACCCCGAAGCTCCTTTTATAAACTCTGTGAAGCCTGATTCAGGACGAACTTTATCTTCTGATCATACACATTGGCGAGCCATACCCATGTTATTAATATCTATTAATTATTAATATTACTAAATAATTAGAAAATTAATTATCAAATAAAATTAAACTAAGTGGATAAATTCCACCGACCCTACTAACCCACCCCAGATCAGGCTACAGTATTCTGTCTCTCTGTGATGTGGGTTTCTCTCTTTCCTGAAGGCTGTTTGCTCACCCAATTGGATATTAGTTCAGTTCGATAGGACGTAGCTCAGATTTCTTGGAGAATGGAAGACAAATGACCATTTCCTAAAGTCCTCATTTGTCACTTCAACTTTGCTTTTTCCCCACCCCTCCATGATGACAGTTCAAGTGCAGTTCTGTCAACAGTGGAGAACTCTCCAATTTACTGCACATGCTAACAAAGAAACAGCAGTGATTTAAAATCTCCATTCGGAAATGGTGAACAACAGCAGAAGCCCAACTAACTGAGGGAAGTGCATATGATCACAGTGGAGTTCAATTATTTAAGTCAGTTTTTTCTCAGATGATTTGGGGAGAGAATTCCACATTAAGTGATTTTTAACTTGGCAAAATGCCCATGTATTTAGTTCCCGAAGCATTTTTGTAACCCGTGCCCCACAGAAGATCTTTCCTATTTGGAATGCTCCCCTTCATGATGCAGATGTTGAGGAAAGAGAAGTGGTATTTTTGTTCAGTTTATCCTTAATAGATGCTCAAAATGTGTATAAAATGAAATCGATGTTGGAAATCTAATAGCTGTAGAAAAATAGCTCTTTTTAAATAGAAATTCTAGCTCTGGTAACGAAGATTCTGATCCAGGCCTGTATCCAGTCCCTTGCCTGGCCCTGTGTCACCAAATTAAAGAAAAGCTGGGCACGTTTCCGGAAGCCATTGCTTACGACACTGCTGAGATTTTGAGTGGTTTTGTAAAGGATTCTACTTCTGAGAAGTGTCAATTCACCCTAAAAAGGGCAAGGAAACAAAGGGCATCGGGGGATGTATGTTTTTTCGGATGAGGCAAGAAAAGGGAGCAGCACTGTCCCCCTTGGGTAGCCCCTGTTCAATTCCAGGTCAGAAAGCAAAACTCTCCTGCAAGAATATCCAAAAAATATTGTGTTTCACTTCACTTCATAAGTACAGTTGTGTGGCAATTAAATGATGACCCTAAAATTTCATAAAAGCAAAGAACGCTGAACAAAAGTGTGGGAAATACGGCTGTATCTGAGAAAATGGCTTGGAATGAAGGAAGATAAAAATTGATCGGTCGAGAGAAAAGGCCCTGTTTCCCCCTAGTTTGGAACTTCTCTCACAACTACTGGAATAGAAAAGCTAAACAAATGGTGTTCTATTGTTGCAAAGGAGATTGAAGTGAGGCCATTTTCTCCAGATAAAAGAAAATGGTCATGTCAGGAGTGGGATTTGAAACCACGTCTCTATGCAGAAACCAGAACACCCAAGAGAGAGGAAAAAAGAGTCTTAAAACGGGCACTTTGGACCAGTCCCCAATCCTAACGCTACAAAGAATGTGACTTATCAACCCTAGTTTTCATTAATATTTGATGACACTCTTTAGGGAGGCCAAGATGACACATCTCTTTCAACTCCTAGAGCCCTTCTCCAGCACAGCTGATTTTTAGGCACACTCACCCGGACCTAAAGTTACACGTTTCCTGGAGTTCCATGAGTTCTGCGGTGTTGGAATCTCCCTGCTCGCGTTTTAAGCGAACAAAAGATGGGTGCTGGCATTCTGAGACCCTCAAAATCCTGCCCTGGGGGCCAGACAGTTAAGCAACCAGCATCCACAACTTCTACCATGATAGCATCCTGTCTGGCAACAACCCACTTATCAATAGCTGGGGTCTGAAATCCCATTTTGTTGTTGTTATAGCACTGTAGTCTCCACTTTCCTATTGCTTGTCTGTATAATCTCTGTCTGGTTCTGTGATTGTTTCTGTCTGCTGTATAATTAATTTGTTGGGTGTAAAGCAATTCAGGTGGTGGGGTATAACTGGTTAGATAATCATGTTACAATATGTTGGGATTGGTTAGTTACATTTAAGTAAAATGATTAGTTAAGGTATAGCTAAGCAGAACTCCAGTTTTACTATATAGTCTGCAGTCAATCAGGAAGTAAGGGGGGGGGAATGGGAATGGGGGTAGAGGAATTGGAGTTATGTTTTGCTAAGGGGGGGAATGGGAACAGGGACACAGACAAGCCTCTGTGGTGTCAGAGCTGGGAAGGGCGATACGGAGGAAGGAAATTGGAATCATTGCTTGCTGGAAGTTTACCCCAACAAACATTGAATTGTTTGCACCTCTTGAACTGCGGGTATTGCTGCTCTCAGGTCATGCGAGAAGGACCAGGGAAGGGGGGCGTGATGGGATAACCCCTGTAAGAAGTACGTCTTTCAGGGTGTGAAAAACCCTGGAATCATTATAATTAAGCTGACCTAAGCCACGATTAGATAGTGCTAAATGAAAGGAAAGATTATTCTGTCAATGTAGCTATTACAGGAATGGAAAACCCCTCCACTCACTGTAGCAACTGTCTACTCCACAGTGCTGTAGCAGTGTCACAGCAGCATTTTAAGTGTAGACAGCCTCAGAGTGAGACCAGGTCTGGCTCTGTGGATGCTCAGGCACTACAACAAGAGCAGTGACAATACACTAATGCTTCCGTAGTTGGCAGGATTCAAACTTGCTTGGGGAGACCCCAATGGATTTCTAGTCCATCGCCTTAACCACTCGGCCACAACTACTTGATGTATAGGTGCTTCACTACACAATGATTCTGTTCTCACTGAATTGTCACTTCACATTGCTCAGACCAGCTCCCCCAGCACACTCCTGGCTGTGCATTAGTGTAAGTGTGTCCATGGCTGAACAACAAGGGTTCCTGCCCATTTCCCTTCTGGCTGGAGCATGATTAGAGTGTGTTTGTGGTTAACGACATTGCTATAGATTGTTGTTCATTCCCCACACTGACAATTCAGACTGTCCCGTTCCTATTCGAATCTCCACCAGATCATGCCAATAGCCGGAGTCAGGATTTCTCTGGGGCACTGAAATGTTTCAGGGGGTTGGTGCATGAACTCAGCCTTGCATCCATCCCTGATGTTTCATGGACTAACAGCAGCAGCGTAAAGAAAGAGCTGATCCAATATCTCACTGTCAGAGGTGAAGGTGGCCTCGTCCCGTCTGCATGTCCATTGCCATTGCAGGAGAGAAGGTTTCAGTGGAATCGAATGCCCTGGCTCAGACAAGAGACACAGGGAGGTTTTGCTGTTCATGGATCTGTGCAAAGGAAATTGTGTCTCTGTGTGAAATCGAGGAGGGAAATGAAACGTCCCCATAGTGGCCCAATGCCCTAAGGAATGTGGGCGATGGACTTCGGCTGCAAAATGATTTTACAAGATCAATGTATTGCCCTGATTAAAAGCTATGGCTAAAAGGCAGCCACTGTTGTTAGTACCTGAACCTGTGTAGGGATGCCCGAGTGGGTATCAAGTCCATTGCCTTAACCAGGGGGTAGTCGATTATTTTATCAAGATTCAAATTTCTTGGTCAAGGTATAGTCAATGTATAGACGCCAGAGAAAATAATACACTGATGATAAGAAGAAGAATATAGAAATATTTTGCAGTCACTATGGGCATAACTATGATAATTGTTTTGTGTTTCACTCTTTATATATGTTACCACCTTCCTTCCCTTTAGACTTCTAGTTTACCAAGGGTAAAACTAAACATCTCTTCAGATACCAGGGAGTGTTTGTGTTCATTCCTGCTAGCTACACAGGGATTTGATGTAGCTGCTTTCAATCCTCCGGCTCTGCCGGGATAAGTAACATTTCAGGCTGTCACTGGATTGAAGGAGGGAGATCATTTTTTGACAGGTTACGCCTCCTCTTAAAGGTGTTTGTCTGGCAGCCTTGGTTCCCAGGTCTCTCCTGAGGGAAGAAAGTTTCTGTGCAAAATACTAAACCTTTTAACAGCGGAGGGAAAGGCAACGGCCACATGATGAGGCCAATATGTAGCACAACATGATTCCTTTATGTGGGATGACTCTGAACACTGACTGATCTGCACTCTCTTGTGTTTGAAGAGATGTTTAGTTTTGCATTTGGGAATCTATAAGGCTGAAGCAATGTTATGGATAGTGACACTGCGATAGAAGGGTTATTTAAGGTTGTAAAAACTGTTAAAAACACTGAGCTTAAACGTGAACTGCCTGTTATTAAAGGCTGCTTTCCCCACGTCGGTTCCATAAGCTCTGCTAGAAAGGCCCTGGGTTCTCTCCTGCCTCGGTGGGAACTCGAGGGAATCGGCCCCTGCTGCCCTTGGCTCCAGCTGATTTTTCTGGGGAGGGGGCGTGGAATTGATTTGTTTGCTGTTGAGAAGGGAGCCAGGCCAGTTCTCAGGGAACGAGAACTCCCAGCATCTGCCCAGCCCAGGCTGCTGCCCTGTCCCAGCCTCTGTTCCCCTGGGGGCCCTGCATGTTTGACGCTAGAGCAGGCCGGGAGCAGCAGCTGAGGCAGAGGACACCTGGGCTGGGCAGATAGGAGGGAGTTTAGCAAGTGGAAATGGTAAAACCGCAGTGGAGTATTACCTTGGACTCGACGGCATTTCTCCATTGGTCTGTCTGCTTTGGGGCAGGGACAATGACACGTCCTGCTGCATTCGTCATTTCAAAGGGTGGTTTAAGATTTTCATTCTCAGACACGGTGCACAAAGCAGGACTCAACCCAGCGTGCAAACGAAATGAGCCACTCACAGGTTCTGGCAGCCACAATGAGCCTTTGGTGCGAGAGCTCAGACCTGGCCCTGTCCCAGAGGGAAGGGGGGTGTCTACATGGGGCTTGGACCACTGATCTATCAGCACCTAACTCCCAAACTTTCAGTAAGGCCTTATCTACACTACAAGACTATTTCGAATCAACTTAGTTCGAATTTGTGGATTCGACCTTATGAAGTCGAATTTGTGTATCCATACTAAATACACTAATTCGAATTTCTGAGTCCACATTCACGGGGCCAGCGTCGACTTTGGAAGCGGTGCACTGTGGGAAGCTATCCCACAGTTCCCGCACTCCCCGCTGCCCATTGGAATGCTGGGTAGAGCCCCCAATGCCTGCTGGGGGGAGAAATGTGTCGAGGGTGGTTTTGGGTAAGTGTCATCATTGAACCGTCAATCACGCCCTCCCTCCCTGAAAGCTCCGGCGGGAAATCTGTTCGCGCCCTTCTCTTGTCAGTTACAGCGCGTACGCCACAGCACTGCGAGCATGGAGCCCACTGCGATCATCGCTGCACTTATGGCCGTTGTCAACTCCTCGCACCTTATCGTCCACCTCTTCCACAGTCAGCTGCTGAGAAATCGGGCGAGGAGGCTCCGGCAGCGCGGTGAGGACAGGAATTCACAGAGTGGCGCAGACCTCTCACAAAGCAGGTTACGCCACGCCGTGGAGATCATGGTGGCAATGGGTCAAGTTCATGGTGTGGAACGGCGATTCTGGGCCCGGGAAACAAGCACGGACTGGTGGGACCGCATAGTGCTGCAGGTCTGGGATGAATCACAGTGGCTGCGAAACTTCAGGATGCGTAAGGGCACTTTCCTTGAACTCTGTGACTTGCTGTCCCCTGCCCTGAAGCGCCAGGACACCCGGATGCGAGCAGCCCTGAGTGTGCAGAAGCGAGTGGCCATAGCCCTCTGGAAACTTGCAACGCCAGACAGCTACCGGTCAGTAGCGAACCACTTTGGCGTGGGCAAATCTACCGTGGGGGTTGCTGTGATTCAAGTAGCCCACGCAATCGTTGAGCAACTTCTCTCAAAGGTAGTGACTCTCGGAAACGTCCAGGACATCATAGATGGCTTCGCCGCGATGGGATTCCCAAACTGCGGTGGGGCTATAGATGGGACTCACATCCCTATCCTGGGACCAGCCCACCAGGCCAGCAAGTACATTAACCGAAAGGGCTACTTTTCAATGGTGCTGCAAGCACTGGTAGACCATAGGGGACATTTTACCAACATCTTCGTTGGGTGGGCGGGCAAGGTTCATGACGCGCGTGTGTTCAGGAACTCTGGTCTGTTTAAACACCTCCAGGCAGGTACTTTCTTCCTGGACCACAAAATAACGGTTGGGGATGTGCAGATGCCTACAGTGATCCTCAGGGACCCAGCCTACCCGCTAATGCCCTGGCTCATGAAGCCCTATACAGGCGCCTTGGACAGAGAGAAGGAACTCTTCAACTACCGGCTGAGCAAGTGCAGAATGGTGGTGGAGTGTGCTTTCGGACGTCTCAAGGGGAGATGGCGGAGCTTACTGACTCGCTCGGACATCAGCGAAAAGAATATCCCCGTAGTTATTGCTGCTTGCTGTGTGCTACACAATCTCTGTGAGAGCAAGGGCGAGACCTTTTTGTCCGGATGGGAGATTGAGGCAAATCGCCTGGCTGCAGTTTACGCTCAGCCAGACACCCGTGCCGAGAGAATATCCCAGCGGGAAGCGCTGTGTATCCGGGAGGCTTTGAAAGCAAGTTTCCTCGGAGAGCAGGGTAACCTATGACTCTCCACTTGCTTTCAAGAGAAACTAACCCTGGGCCTGTGTCTGTATGTGTCGATTTCGATCTGCGGTTACATACCCCGTTCTCCAAGTTTCCCCCACTTCCAAAGCACGTTTTAAAGCAAATTAATTGTAACACTCATTATTAATAAATCTTTGTTTTACTTTGCATTTCTGTTCAGGTGTTGAAACATGGACGCATACTGTGCTGGGCACGGTGTGCACTGATGTACAGACCGCTTGTTCCATAGAGGAATGACATCCTCCTGCTCCTACATAGGTCTCTGGGGTGGGGGACGGTTGCAAGTGGTTGTGCATGAAGGGGAGGGATTGCAGGAAGGGGTGGGTTTGCAGGAAGGGGCGAGTGGTGCCTTCTTTGGATAGGGGTTTGGATGACGGCAGTGGGCTGCGGGTTTGGGCGTAGGAAGGGGTGAGGGGTGTGGGGGAAGGGTGAGTATCTGTCCGTGGATGAGGGCTCTTGTTGGGGCTCAGGGCAGCGGAGAGGCTCGTTGCTACGGTGGAAATGCATGGTAAGGGCAGCGTGCCTTAACATTAAGGGGGTGGCAGGCGCTAGGACCCTGGACAAGCATACACATCACAGAATGACCCGGGGCAGCATACACCACACAGAGTGACCCTGGTGCCTACTGACTGCAGTGTGTGTGTGCCCTGCAGTTGATCATGGCCCCAAGTCTGTACCCTGGTAATGTAGGCTATACCGTGCAATTATAAATCAACTCCCCCCACCCATACACAAAAAAATCCTCTGACACGAAAGACGTGACCGAAACAGTGAATAACAGCAAACCGCTTTTAATAATCTAATACACACTGGGGGGATGAAACTTGGATTTGGGACTGGGTGAGCCTGTAAGGGAAGCACTTCTACAAATTTATAGCGTGAGAGGTGTGTGGTACATTAGCGCTATGCAGTGGTGCAGTGACAGTTCTCACGGCCCCTACCGCCCCTCCGTCTTGTACTTTTGGGTGGGGGGGGGGGCAGGACTTCTTGGCGGGGGAGGGCGGTTGCAGATACACTGCAGGGGGGCTCTGTCCTCCTGCCTGCGGTCCTGCATAACATCAACAAGGCGCCGGAGCGTGTCCGTTTGCTCCCTCATTAGCCCAAGCAGCGTTTGAGTCACCTGCTGGTCTTCCTGCCGCCACCTGTCCTCCCGTTCGATGAGTGTGCGATGCTGTTGACATAGGGTCTCCCTCCACTGTCTCTGCTCTGCCGCCTCGGCTCTGGAGCAGGCCATCAGTTCCGCGAACATCTCGTCCCTAGTCTTTTTCTTTCGCCGCCTAATCTGCGCCAGCCTCTGCGAGGGGGATGCCGGGGCAGTCCGGGAAAGAGCCGAAGCTGTGTGATGGGAAAAGTAACTGATTTCCTTGAACAGATACATGTTTGCGAACAGTGAACACAGTCTAGTCAGTTTCTCTGAACAAGACCATACAGGGCAACAAGTCTCACGAGATCTCAGGACAAGTTCGAGATTTCGGAATACGCTCTCATTGGCTGCGGCATTGCACAGGAGAGCGGACAAGTGGGGAGAGACAGCTGAATCCGTGTAGCAGACAGTCCTGGTAAGCCTTACAGTACATTCTGCTTATCAGTTAATGGATAGCTGTGCCCTCCCGCTAAAGGCAATCTGGAAATCATATACTCTGACCCTTTTCCAGCCACTCCCGCCAGTGCACGGGAAAGATCAATGTATGCTTTTCCTATGTGGCCTACAACACGTGGCTGTTAAGCGAGGGTCATTGTTATGCAAAGTAAAAGTCAACCATTCACAACAGTAACAATACACTAATTGCCCTAATTAGATGCAGCATTTCATGAACGAGATCACCCTGATGCGGGTCCCTCGGAGTCACAAAGAGCGGATGCTAAGGGAAGCCCTGCAGAGACCAGGACCATATGCGGCCATGCTTGTGGAGGCGATGATTCCCATCTACATAAGGATGTCCTGGCGCGGAAGAGTGTGCTTCCACGGAGCACCCAACAAGGCACCTCTCCCCAGGAACCTCCTGCGGAGGCTTTTCGAGGACCTAAATGAGACCTTTCTTGAATTGTCCCTGGAGGATTATTGTTCAATCCCTATATGTGTGGACCTACTTTTCATATAGTTTTTCATTGAAAATTTTATATATAGTATTTCTATTTTTTTTATACCTGTTTTATAAAAAATAAATGTTTACATGTTTATAGCACTTACCGCCTGATCCTTCCCCTGATTCAGAGTCCGGGTTAACGGCCGGGGAGGGTTGGTAGGGGATCTCTGTGAGGGTGATGAAGAGATCCTGGCTGTCAGGGAAAGCGGTATTGTGTTCGCTGTCGCCTGCGCCGTCCTCCACAAAGCCTTCCTCATCTTCCACATCGGCGAACATCGAGGAGGAACTGTCCAGGTTCACTATGCCATCCACTGAGTCCACGGTCACTGGTGGGGCAGTGGTGGCAGACCCACCTAGAATGGCATGCAGTGCCTCATAGAAGCGGCATGTCTAGGGCAGGGCTCCGGAGCGTCCGTTTGCCGCTCTGACTTTTTGGTAGCCTTGTCTCAGGTCCTTGATTTTCATGCGGCACTGCATTGCATCTCGGCTGTATCCTTTCTCTATCATTGCTTTGGAGACCTTCTCGAAGGTCTTTGCATTCCGCTTGCTGGAGCGCAGCTCCGAGAGCACAGACTCCTCGCCCCACACACCGATCAGATCCAGGACTTCCCGGTCTGTCCATGCTGGGGACCTCTTTCTATTCTTGGATTGGCCGGACTCCTCTGCTGGAGAGCTCTGCATCGTTACAGGTGCTGCGGAGCTCGCCCCGATGTACAGCCAGGACGTCAGATTCAAAGTGCCCAGACAGGAAAATGAATTCAAATTTTCCCGGGTCATTTCCTGTGTGGCTGGTCAGAGAATCCAAGCTCGGACTGCTGTCCAGAGCGTCAACAGAGTGGTGCACTGTGGGATAGCTCCCGGAGCTACTAAGTTCGATTTGCATCCACACCTAGCCTAATTCGAGCTAGCCATGTCGAATTTAGCGTTACTCCACCTGTCGGGGTGGAGTACCAAATTCGAACTAAAGAGCCCTCTAGTTTGAATTAAATGGCTTCCTGGTGTGGACGGTTGAGCGGTTAGTTCGAATTAACGCTGCTAAATTCGAATTAAAGTCCTAGTGTAGACCAGGCCTAACTCTATTATCAGTGCCCATGAGTGTAACTGAAACCATGAGAAAAACCACACTAGGCTAGACCAAAGGCCCATCTAGCTCTGAATCTTGTCCTCTGACAGTAGCTAATACCAGGTGCCCCAAAAGCCACCACTGGGAGTTGAACCCAGGATCACCTGTTTACAAGGCAGGTGCTTTAGCCAGCTAAGCCATGGTGCCTGCCTGGGTGTAAGACATTGTGTCTGCCCACACCTGACTCCCTGCCATCTCCACCAGGACCTGACAAGCTTTCCTTGTGTTTGGATTCTGCAAAGCAGAGGAGCAGGTGACGTTTTCCTTGCAAGCTGTGTGTGAGAGTGAATCTTTGGCCAGGTCTGCACTACAAAGTTGTTTCAGCAGAAATATATTGCTCAGGTGTGTGAAGAACACACAACGCTCCCTTGGTCGGCAGCTTGGTGTGGCTGGTGTACACACTGCAATGCCACGTCTGGCGGCAAAACTGCCCTGTTTTGGTGAAAAAATAAAACCACTTCGATGAGAGGCCTAGAGCTTTTTGCAGCAAACTTAAAGTCACAGAGTGCCAGTGTAAATGCTGCTGGTCATTAAATCACCATAACTGGCCTCCGCCAGTATCCCACAATGCCCACCATGAACTCGCCTGCCCCGCATTCCTGCTACAGAGGCTGGGCCCCTCCCCTTTCCTAGCTCCAGGAAGTTTTGACAGCTGAGCCTGCTGCTCTGCTCCAGCAGCCAGGAGCAAATCACTGCCGTGGAATGCTGCTCTCCGGCCCTGCGAACACAGAGCAGGGGGGCGGGAACTTCCATACATGGGGGGCCCACCGGCATCCGAACTGTGACACCCCATGACACCCCTTCCCTCCAGGAGGCTCTTACCTTCTTAACAGGGATGGCTGTTTTCTAGTAAAATCACTGAAAGGGAAGGAGAAAACTCGAAAGAGGTTCCTCCTGGCGCTCACGTCCGTGAACCCGAATACTCCCTCAGTCCTCAGAGAGAGACCTGGAGAAGGAGACTTGCTGGAGCAAAGCCACAGGGGTCTCTGAGGTTTCCCTGGCCCCTCACCCCCATCCTGCCTGGCTGATGTCAGCATCTCTCTGTGAGGTCACCACCTCCCCACCACCTTGGACCAATAGTCTGAGGACCTGCAAAAGGCCTTTGTGATGTCACTACCACACCCCTCCCTTTCTGGGCTAATGTCCTGCCCCGGGCCAGGCACTTTGGAGGTTTGAGCTACTCCCTGTGGATCACCCCACTCCAGGAGCGTTCGTTCTAGGCAGCAAGCTGGCTAGACAGGGAAACATCAGACGCTGCTCCCAATGCTACACTCAGTTTTTCAGAAATTAGTCGACTCTATGGCCAGAAGAGACCATTAGAGCATCTAATCTGACCCCCTGCAGGACACAAGAGCTACTTTGGGGGCAAAGACATTCCAGAAAGGCATCTAGTCTTCATTAAATGACATCAGGAGATGGCGAATCCACCACTTTCTTTGATAGCTTGTTCCTGTGGTGAATCATCCTCGCTGTTGACTACTTGTGCCTTAGTTGTAATATGAATTTGTCTCTTTTCACCTTCCAGCCACTGGGTCTTCTTATGCCTTTCTCTGCTAGATTAAAGAGCCCTTTAATACCCAATCTTTTCTCTCCATTAAGGCACTTCAACATTTCAATGAAGTCACCGTTCAATCTTCTTTTGATAAGCTAAACAGGTTGAGCTCTTTCAATAGCTCACTAGAAGGCATTTTTCTCCATCCCTCAGAAGATTTGGTGGCTCTTTGCTGCCTCAGCTCCAATTTCACAACATCTTGTTCAAAGGAGGACATCAAATCTGGAGGCAGTATTCCAATATCAGTCTCACTGATGCCGTGTCACCTCCTGTGACATTATTGACATAAACTGTAACTGTATAGATCACCGTTGCGACCGCTATTCTATATTTGCAGCCAATATTGTAGAAAGGTGTCGTGTAAGAGGTCTATGGAGAGGTTCTGATTGGCTGATTATAATGATGCTATCTCTAGATGTCTATCATTTTTGTAGTTGACGTTATGAATATTGACTCTATGCTGCCCGTATTTCAATCTTGTGCTCTGCTTCCGGTGTCAGTTCTGTCTAGCCTGCTTGATGGCCCATTAAGGACCATCAGCTCTACAATCGCCCCATGGAGAGAAGGCAGATATGCCTTGTGACTCAGCAAGGTGTGCAGGGACCTGCCTATGGACAGAACTCTAAGGTTTTTCTGTGCCACGTGCTGGATAGAGTGTCCTTGGGACAAAGAAAGCAAAGACCACATGGCAAGAGACTATAAAAGGCTGATGCCTCATCTCCATCTTGTCTTCAATCCTGCTTCATACCTCTGGAGGGACTTTGCTACAAACTGAAGCTCTGTACAAAGGACTGAATGACCCATCCCAGCTGTGGATGGACTCCAGAGACTTGATTTGAACCTGCAGTTTATTCCATCACTGCTACAAGCCTGAACCAAGAACTTTGCCATTACTGGATGTAACTGATGCCTTTAACAATTTTAACTCTCATCCATATTTCTTACTTTTTATGAATAAACCTTTAGATTTTAGATGCTAAAGGATTTGCAAGAGCGTGATTTGTGGGTAAGATCTGACTCGTCTATTGACCCGCATCTGCGGCTTGGTCCTTTGGGGTCCGTTGAGAGAACGTTTTTTCTTTTACTGGGTTATTGGTTTTCATAACCATTCATCCCCATAAGGAGCGGGGCTGGTGGTGATAGAAGGGAACTGGAATATCTGAGGGAATTGGTTTTATGATGTCCAATTAGCCAGTGGGGTAAAACCAAAGTCCTCTCTGCATGGCTGCTGTGACGTGCTTTAATAGTAAAGGGCACCCAGCCTCGGGCTGTGACTGCCCTGCTCCAAGCAATTTGTCCTGAATTGATACTCTCAGCAGTGTCCCGCCAGAGGCCGCATTGTTACAGGGGTCGTCCGGGATTACAACTGGGAACTCTCCGAAGCTCAGGATGCGCTTCCTCAGCTAGGGGAAGTACGTAACCCACACACCTCCAGGGTGTGGTGGGGTGTCCCAGCTAGTGGCACCGAGATCACTTAGAGGGAGCAATAAAACATGTCTTCTCTACAGCCTTCGCTAACAGCCGGGTGGCTTTTAGTTCATGCTGTAGAGGCCCACACAGTAAGCTCGCAGAGGTCCCCAGTTCAATCCCGCCCACCACCGCGTCACCAACCTGGTACTGCCAGCATAACAGAGGCAGCTGCCACCCCAAGGAGAGAGCTGCCATGCCACGCCCAGCTGAGAAGAGGTACCAAGCAGTGAGCTGACACCCTTCAGAGCTTCCTGTGATAAACTGTGAACTTAGGACAATAGCGGGTGGTAAGAAGTGTTGCCCTCAGAGTGGCCTGGGTCAGAGCCCATGGGAGGCCCTGGGGTCCCCCCCATGCCATCTGCTGCATCCTTCCCCCCAAAAGGGCCGAAACCCTGACCAAGAGGCAACATCCCCATGAGCAAAGGCCATCACGAGGCATCTGTCTTCGAAAGTTTGCAGAGGATGTGGGAGCAGAAAGGGGAGAGAGGATGACGGTGGCTCTTGGGAAGAGGGAAGGAGGAAGCCTTATGGGAATCTCTTGTTTACCGCCATCAACCCAACGATCAGATCATTGATGCCTAGAATCTTCCCGGACATGTTGTAATTGATTGGATCTAGGTTTTAAAATGAGTACCACATTTGCAGATGGAGAAATGTCAGCGAGTTGAGTGGAAGGCCATTGCAAGCTCAGCTAATTAGGCAATGTGGCTTATGCCCCATCTAACAAGCTCCTTAAACAATAGCTCCCAGTTTTCATTTGCATTGTTCTGTTTAGTGTTTTTCTCCAAAACACTTTTACTAAACCTTTGGGTCAGCTTTGGAAAGTTGGCCCTTTCAGCGCACCAAATATACATATTGCTGGTGGGGACTGCCCTCTATTGGTCATCAGAACGGCCATACTGGATCAGACCAATGGTCCAGCCAGCCCAGAATCCTATCCTCCCACAGTGGCCAATGCCAGGTGCCCGCGAGGGAATCGACAGAACAGGGAATCATCAAGCGATCTATCCCGTCGCCTAGTCCCAGCTTCCGGCAAACAGAGGCCGGGGACACTTCAAGAGCATGTTTGTATCCCTGCCCATCCTGGCTAATAGCCAATGATGGACCCATCCTCCATCAACTTATCTAGTTCTTTGATGGACCCTGTTATAGTCTTGGCCCTCACAACATCCTCTGGCAACGTTTCCCCAGGTTGACTGTGAGTTGGGTGAAGAAATACTTCCTTTGGTTTGTTTTAAACCTGATGCCTATTCATTTCATCGGGTGACCCCAGTTCTTGTGTTATGAGGAGTAAATAGCACTTCCTTACAGATCCAGACTAACACGGCTACCCCTCTGAGACTTCCTTATTTACTTTCTCCAAACCCGTCATCATTTTATAGACCTCTATCCTAACCCCCCTTTAGTCATCTCTTTTCCAAGCTGAAAACTCCCCTCAGTCTTATTAATCTCACCTCAAATGGAAGCTGTTCCACATCCCAATCATTTTGGTTGCCCTTTTCTGCACCTTTCCCAATTCCGATATATCTTTTTGAGATGGGGGACCAGCTCCAGTATTCAAGATGTGGGCATACCACAGATTTATAGACAGGCAATATTATATTTCTGTCTTGTTAGCCATCCCTTTCCTAAGGACTTCCCAACATTTTGTTCGCTTTTTTGACTGCTGATGCATATTGAGTAGATGTTTTCAGAGAAGTATCCACAATGACTCCAAGATCTCTTTCTTAAGTTGTAAGAGCTAATTTAGACCCCATCAATTTAGATGTAGAGCTGGGATCATGTTTTCCCATGAGCATTACTTTGCATTGATCCACATTGAATTTCATCTGCCTTTTTGCTGCCCAGTCACTCAGTTTGGTGAGATCCCTTTGTCACACTTTGCACTCTCTTTTGGACGTAACTAAATTGAGTTGGTTTATATCATCTGCAAATGTTGCCACCTCACTGTTTACCCCTTTTTCCAGATCACTCAGGAGTATGTTGAAAAGTGCTGGTCCCAGTACAGACCCCAGGGGGACACCACGATTTACCTCTCTCCGTTCTGAAAACTGACCACTTAGTCAGACTTTGTTTCTTGCCTTGGAACCAGTTACCTATCCCAGAGAGGACCTTCCATCTTATCCCATTTTGCTTCAGAGCCTTTGGGGAGAGACCTTGTCAAAGGTTTTCTGAAAACCTAAGCATACTATATCCACGGGATCACCTTTATCTACATGCTTGTTGACTCCCTCAAAGAATCATAGTAGATTCATGAAGCATGATTTTCCTTTACAAAAAGGATGTTCATTCATCCCCAATGTAAGCGGGGGCAGACTCACCCGGCAGCGCCTCCTGCTGGTCATCTTGGGAATTAGCTCTCCAGCTGTCAGAGCACACTCTGCAGGCCGGTGATCCACCTTACCGCAGCTGGCCCCCTGTCCCTCCCAGGACCCCAGTGCCCCTTTTACCCTGGCAGTACCCCCTGGCAGTACCCCCCCAGTTCTGGGTCTCCCCCCCAGGGGAATCCCCACCCACTATCCCCACTTCACCTGTCTTGGCTACTGCCCAGTCTCCATCCAGCCCCCGTTCACTGGGGCAGACTGCAGTATGAGCCACTCACCACAGGCAAAGGGGTTTGGACCTGCCGCCTCTGCTTCCCCCTGGGCTGCCCCATTGCAGCCCTGCACCTATGCAGCCTAGAGTCAGGCCTGCAGCCTGGGGCTTTCCAGGCCAGAGCTCCCAGCTCTTCTGGCCCTTCCCCATCCCTGCTCCCACTCTAGGGGTCTTGCTTGGGTCCCTGCAGCCAGGCCCTTCTCTCGCTACAAGCAGAGGGAGACTGACTGGGCTCCTGGCTCACAGCCTCTTCTAGGGGCCAGCTGGGCCTGACTGGGGCATGGCCACAGCTGAGCCTGCTTCCCCCAATCAGCCCAGGCTCCTTGCCCCAGCCCCAGCTCTCTCCTGGGCGCTTCAAGCCCCCGCAGGGCAGGAGCAGGGGATCACCCCGCTACACCCAGGAAATTCCCTTCACCGATGGGTCTGATCATTGGGCTCTACAATTCCACCCAATGTGCCTGGTACTGACGTTAGCCTTAGTGGCCTGTAATTGCCAGCTGCGTCTCTGGAGCCTTTTTCACACACTGCTCCAGCCAGGGACTAAAGGCTGCCCCAAAAATCTCTGTGCCTCAGGGAGAACCTGCCCCTGCTATTGGAATCACTGATGTGCTTCAGCTACAATGGGGAAAGTATCTGCTCTCATGGGGGTATAGCTCAGTGGTAGAGTGTTTGACTGCAGATCAAGTGGTCCCTGCTTCAAATCCAAGTGCCCTCTAATAAGCCTCTCATTTTATTTTTTTATTTAAAAAAAAAAAAGGGAAAACATTTTCATTACCATTCTCCATTATGTTCAGGAGCTCCATTATACAGGGATGCTTGAAATGAATGTAACACTCAACATTTCACTGTCCAAATGCACAAAAACCTAGCAAACCTGTCCATCAGCTGAAATCAGTTCCAATCCTCTAAGTGTCTAGTTCACGTTTTCATCAATGAAACAAAGGGTTCATATGAATGTACATTTGCAGATCCCTCCTCTCCAGGGCTGTGCTGTGCAGAAGAACAAGAACCACATCCAGTTGGGGTTCAGGAGTCTGATGAGCAAAGGCCACTTGGTGCAGGCTAAAGTCACCAGCACTTTGGCTCCTTCCCATTCAACCAGCAGCTGGGCCCCCAGGACAAGGCATGAGAAGAAGACAGTGGCTGTGAGCAGGAAAATAGCCACCAAGAAGCTGGCTAAAGCTGTCCAGATCCTCAGGAAGGTCACCATGCCCATGTCTAGTATGTACTGACTGCAGCGGGGACCAAAAAGGCAGAGAAAAGCCCTCAAAAGTTCTAAGCTGCCAAGCCCCAGAAGGTGATCAAAATCCTACCTAAAATCAAGACAGGCTAAGGCTAAGGTCACCTCCAAAGCCAGGGCTAAGAAGGTAACACTGAGAAAGAAGTGGAGAGATTTCCATTGAGATGACTCCTGCTCCCCAATGGCTCTGTTATGAATCACCATGGACCACCCGGAGAGATCAAAGTCCTGCAGGACAAACAGCCCCATGGCCAGTATAATGAAGTGGTGGCAGTGGGGGGAAGTGCTGTGTTTTGTGTAACACCTGCCAGGTGAGTGATGCACTGACAGGGCAGCTGCCCATGAGCTCATTCTCTTCGATCTGCTTCTGCTGTTATTTCAGAGCCAGCACTAGCGGGAGTGTGTCCCTGTCACTTCACCAGCTGTAGAACAGGCTCTGTCTGCAGCCCAGCTCTGATTAATCCCACTTTTTAATGTATTCCTACTGCGATCCTTTCCCAGTTCTCTGCCTCATTCGAACATTCCGGTCAGAGACGGAATATGGGGAGGGATGGACTAATTTGTGTGACATTCGGTAAGTTGCCATCGTATGTGACTGAAACCTCTGCTGGAGGTGGGCAGGAGCCTGTTACACACATAAAATAGCTAAGTTTGACCAAACTACCTGCTACACATTCAAACCTTCCTGTACACACACAATAGAAATTGGGGCTCTGAGAAATGGCAACTTTCCTTTAACACAGATCATTGTTTTCTGTACTTCCAGAGGCACTGAAATAGCAGCTGTTTAAAGGCAATGTGCTTCTATTTCATGATCAGCAGCAGAGCCTCTGTAAATTTGCCACCCATAGAGCTGATTGTTTCTAACTGCAGGGGGTTAGCCAGACCATTCAGTAACATTATCGCTCTGTTTACAAAGCCTTTCGTTAGTGACAAATCATGAGACTTATCCCTCCCTGCTGTAATTCCACTGTCTCCAGTGTTCTCTTTCCCTATTTCTGGTTCCAACAAAATAAAAAAATTAAAACAACCTTCAGAACTAACATGCTGTGGGAAAGTGGAAATGTTGATAGCTCAAATAATTCAATTTCTTCTGTGTCTTGTGTGTGTCTATCTGCTTTGTGTGTGTGACCGGTGGGCCTTTTTGTTTGCTCCTGGCAGGTTCAACCATGTCAGATTTGTCTGTGGGGAGGGGCCAGAGAAAACAGACCCCCTGGCCTTCCAGGTTGGGGTTAGGCAAAGGAATAACAACCCTGTCCCATAAAAAACAAAATATGTTACAGAAACAGCGGTAGGAACAGTGCTAGAGAAACTGGTAAATAATCACAATGCCCAGGCTTGAAGTAATCGGAAACACAGAATTCAAAAAGCAAAGCTCAGGGGCTATTTGGGGTTTATTCTCTGAGCTTAGTGATGCTCCCATCCCACAACGGGGGAAAGGAAAAGGATTCGTAGGTTCTAGCATGGATTGAAGGAGGATGGTGATGGGGAATAAGGGAATCCCTCTGACTTACCCTAACAACGTCTGTTGTTGCAATGGGTGAAATGACATTTTCCCCTATCCCTGCCCTGTTCCTGCTCTTTGTTATAGTTCAATATAGTTTAAGTGCGGAAATTGATAATAAAAATATCTGCTCCCCAGCTCAACCTGCAGCAACATCTGGCAATGAAACAATTTGTTCCCCAAGGGAGAACTCGATGACTAACAATTGCTGTCAAATGGGGGAACAGTATAACCGTGATGCTCAGGGTTTGTTTAGAAAAGGAAAAGTGATGGAGTTTAGGTCAGGTCAAGGGGAAAGCTAATGGCAACCACTGCACCTGGGCTGCATCTGCACTACAATTTTTTACACTTAGATCACTAACTTGAGAAGCCAACGACATGTACAGTCCTAGTGGCACAGGTAGTTTTTGCCTCAGTGTAGCTTGTTGGGATCAAACATCTCTCCCTCCCTACCTGGAGGTGATGAACATTCCTGGCTGGAGGGAACACACTCCTGTGACTCAAAAGGAAAGGAGTTGATAGAAAAGATCACAGGACTGACCCCAAAGAAGGATGAGCTGCAAAAGGCAGAAGCAGGCAACTGATCTGGTGGAGCTGAGAGACCACGGTGAAGATGGTACAAAAATCACTATGTGGGAATTAGCAAATGTGATTTTTTAAAAAAATATTTTTTGGCCAACCCTAGTCAAGGGATTTATTACAGTTCTCTCTCATGTGGCTTTTCTGATGTCTCATGAGGCTTGAGTACTGATTGAAGCTTTTCCCGCACTCAGAGCGTGATTCTTCTATGTGAGACAACGTTTAAGCTGTGTTTGAAGCTTTTCCTGCACTCAGAGCATGTGTAGGGCTTCTCCCCTGTGTGGATTCTCTGATGTAAGATGAGGTCTGAACGATTAAAGAAACATTTCCCACACTCAGAGCATCCATAAGATTTCTCACCCATGTGGATTTTCCTATGTTTGATAAGGTTTGAGCTCTGATTGAAGCTTTTCCCACACTCAGAGCATGTCTAGGGCTTCTCTCCTGTGTGGATTTTCCTATGTCTGATAAGGTGTGAGCTCCGATTGAAGCTTTTCCCACACTCAGTGCACGTGTAAGGCGTCTCTCCCGTGTGGATTCTCTGATGTGTGATAAGGGAAGAGCGATGACTGAAGCTTTTCCCGCACTCAGCACATGTGTAGGGCTTCTCTCCTGTGTGGATTCTCTGATGTCTGATTAGGTGTGAGTTCCGATTGAAGCTTTTCCCACACTCAGCACACGTGTAGGGCTTTTCTCCTGTGTGGATTATTCCATGTGTGATAAGGGCAGAGCGGTGCTTGAAGCTTTTCCCACACTCAGAGCATGTGTAGGGCTTCTCCCCGGTGTGGATTCTATGATGTGTGTTCAGGGTAGAGCTCCGACTAAAGATTTTCCCGCACTCTGAGCATGTGTGGGGCGCTTCTCCTGTGTGGATTCGCTGATGTGAGATGAGGGCTGAACTATTGATGAAGCATTTCCCACACTCAGAGCATTCATAAGGTTTCTCACCTCTGTGGATTCTCTGATGTCTGATAAGGGCAGAGCTCCGATTGAAGCTTTTCCCACACTCATGGCATGTGTAGCGTGTCTCTTCCAAGTTGATACTGTCCCTTGTTATCAGGTCTGAGAGGCTACTAAAGTTTTCCTCTGGCCTCTGCTGAGTCTCACAGGCTTTTGGTTTTTCTGGGAGTGCACAACTCCTGGAAACATTCCCTTTGGATCTTCCTGATAAAGTTCCATGTGGTTCTCCTTGCTCAGCATCTTCCTGCTGGAGTGTCTCCTCCTCATTCTGACTCACCATCCCATCACCTGATGGGAGACACAGAGAATCCAGGCATAGGTCACTACCTGCGCCAGAAAGAAAGAAAATTTCAGAGAGAGGAATGGAAAAAGGGATGAACAATCCAAAATATGTGTGGGAGAGCTCAAACCTATCAGGAGCTGATTTTCCCCAAACCCTTCCACAGAGGAGAGAGGAAGGGATCAGTTTTGGTCTGCATCTCACGAGAACACTCGGGGGAAAGCGAGATTGGGGAGCGACCTGCTGCCAGTTGTCAGTCAGAATAGGAGGGAAGCCATGAGTGACATCTGCCATGATGATTCCACATCTGCAGGGAACAATCCTGAACTTGAAGAGCTCACAGGGTCTTTGTAGGGCATCCCAAATGTTTCCTGCATTCCCACAGTTGTTGAGTTGGTTTAACCAAGTCCTCACCTGTGTAGGCAGCTCTTGGGACCACTTCTTTCTCAGAGCCCTGGAGGTCTGGGACCCACGGCTCTTCCCCTTGTTCCAGCTGGGAGATCACATCAGGTTTGGAAACTGGAAACCCTACTGCAGGCAAAGAAAACGAGGGAGGTCAGTGGAATTTGTGGGATACTTGTCACAAAGAATAGTCCATGGTTTTAACCCCCGGCTCATTTTTAAGCAGTAACATCCCAAGGCCAGCTTCCTTGGCTCCAAGTGGCAGGAGAGTTATAATAATAAATCATATGAATTACCTTAGTGCCTAAGGACCAACTAACAGTGGGTCCCCATTGTGCTAGGCAAAGTACAAACAGAGAATAGTAGATGGCCCATGCTCTGAAGAATTTACAGTCTAAATATACAAGACAGACACAGAATGGGGGAAGGGGTAGAACCCACTGTTAGGTGTATTTTTATCACGTAGCTGGTTACAGGGTGTAGATGAGTGGACTCACCCCTGCGGTGCCTTCTGCTGGTGACTCCTCTGGCCCCCCTGCCCCTCCCTGGACCCGGTGCCCCTTTATTTGGGGTGCTACCTACTGGCAGTACCCCACCAATCTGGGTCTCCCCTCCCTGGGGAACCCCCAAACCACTATCCCCACTTTGCATCAGTTACTGCCTAGTCTCCATTTAGCCCCCATTCACTGGGGCAGACTGCAGTGTCAGCCACTCACCATAGGCAAAGGGGTTTGGACCTGCTGCCTTTGCCTACCCCTAGGCTGCCTCTGCAACCCCCAGTACCTGTTGGCTTTGTGCTAGGCCGCAGCCTGGGGCTTTCCAGGCAGGAGCTCCCCAGCTTCTCTGCCTTTCCCCAGCCCTGCTCCACTCAGGTACCCTGTGTCTAGCTCCCTGCAGCCAGGCCCTTCTTCCTCTACAGGCAGAGGGAGACTCGTCTGCCCCTGGCTTGTCTGTCTTTCTAGGGCCAGCTGAGTCTGTCTGGGGCGTGGCCCCAGCTGCAGCCACTTCCCCCAATCCGCCCAGCCTAAAGGCTGCTTTCTCCAGCCACAGCCCCCTCCCAGGCTGTTTTTAATCCTTCAGGGCAGGAGCAAGGGACCACCCTGCTGCACAGGGGTATAAAAACAAAGAATCAAAATCACAGTCTGCCTGTGTCTGGGCCTTCTCTCACTAGGATAGGCTGAGGCCTTGTTCTTAGGCTAAGGCCTTTGGCTAAGCAGCAGGGGCAGCCACAAGCTGGGAAGCGAAGGGTCACATCCTCACATCCCAAACCAGTCACACTGAAATAAGGTGCTACTGGGCTGTTAGGAAGATGATCCTGTCCTGATAGTGCCCATCACCACCAGACAAAGAAACAGATCTTAAGATGGTTAAAGAAAACCTAGTCTGACAGCAGCCTGTCTGACAAGAAATCACTTCTCAATGCTTGTGGTTGTGAAACCCTCATTTCTGTATTGCTTTATCTTTATGGCCACCACTTTTACAATGTTAATCAATCTGGTTGTCTAACTGGTTTTGTCTGCTGTATAATTAATTTTGCTAGGTGTAAATTAATTAGGGTAGTGGGATACTGTCATAAACAGATAGTTAAGGGTTAAGGTCTCTTTTACCTGTAAAGGGTTAACAAGCTCAGTGAACCTGGCGGACATCTGACCAGAGGACCAATCAGGGGACAAGATACTTTCAAATCTCTGTGGAGGGAAGTCTTTGTTTTGGGGGATTGTTCTCTCTTGGGATTAAGAGAAGCCAGACGTACATCCAGGCTCTCCAAGCTTCCTGAAATAGTCTCTTCTATTCAATATAGTGAGTATTAGTTAAAAAGGCGGATTAGTCTTTGGTTACTTTCTGTATTTGCAAATGTGTGTTTGCTGGAACAATATTTTATTTCTGTTTGCTGTTACTTGTGTTTATGCTAGAAGGGAGGGGGGGAGAGTCCCTCTAGTTTTTAGGCTAGTCCCTGTAATGTTTTTCATCCTGGTGTTACAGAGATACTGTTTACTTTCTTTTCTTTCTTTTAATAAAATCTTTTCTTTTTAAGAACCTGATTGATTTTTTCCGCCCTTGTTTGAGACCCCAGGGGATTAGTTTGACTCACCAGGGACAGGTGGGGGGAAGAGAGGAGGGGGGAAGCTGAATCCCTCTTTGTTTAGATTCAAGGAGTTTGAATCAAGGTCATCTCTCTCGATGACTAAGGGAGGGGGGAAGGTGGGGGAATGGTTTATTTCCCTTTGTGTTAAGACCCAAGAGGTTTGGGTCTTGGATTTCCCAGGGAAGGTTTGGGAGGAATGGAAAGTGTACCAAAACACTATATTTTTGGTTGGTGGCAGCGCTATCAGATCTAAGCTAGGATTTAAGTTTAGAAGGATACATGCAGGTCCCCACCTTTTGGACGCTAAAGTTCAAAGTGGGGAATAAACCTATGACAGATACAATTGGTTAGAGAATTATGTTTCAATGTGTTAGGATTGGTTAGTTAAATTTCAGTACAATGATTGGTTAAGCAAAGGTATAGCTGACAATATTACTATATAAACTGAGTCAAACAGGAGGGGGAACAGGAATGGGGACACAGGGTAAATGCTCTGCGGCATCAGAGCTGGTAAGGGGGACACGGGGAAAATGCTCTGCGGTGTCAGAGGGGATAAGGAGGACACGCCACCGAAGACATCAGGCCCCCTGAATCCTCTGGGCGGCCCTGGGTGACAATCATTCCCTTGTCTCTGTCGGGTATTCCACTGATGTAGGTTACTCCCAGCCAGTCCTTAATGACCCATTCGTATCACCCCATGACAGCTACATGACAAAACACCTCACGTCTCTGCTCTTTATAATCATAGCAATACCAATCACAGCAGGAAACTGAGGTGTGTATTGGCATCATACAAGTATCACCAAAAGTCCCACCTCTATCACACACACACACTGCTCATAGCCCCTGGGGAGAAAGCAAAGCACAGGAACTGGCCATTAGTCCAGCAAACACAGTGGAGGACAAGCTACAATCCTCACACACTGGTCAAAAAGGAGAGGCATGTGGGTCCCTGCCCATAGAGAGGGGCTGGCTGGAGGCCTGATACCTGGGGGGCCATTCCTTGAGCAGACCAGAGAGGCAGGTCAAAGGCTTCGCTACCCCAGAACTGTGACATCGCAAAAGCACATTTTGGGGAATTAGGAAATCTAGTGACTCAGGGGTAATGGGAGGGAGAATTAAACTCCCCCAGTGGGAGGAGAAGGCTGGGGAATTACACACTAACATTCAGGAGCAACAGCCTCTAATTCTTCCGGAAAAGGAGGTCAGAAACAAGAACTGGGCCACGCAGCCTCAGGAGGGACAGGCTCAGAGATCCAAGGAGCCGGGAGGGAAGACAGCTTGTGGCTGCTGCAGATGGGGAGAGGGGGGACAAGACTCTCTCCAAACTCTCACTCTTCTTGACCCCGACCTGATTTTATGATCTATGACCCAGTCTCACGTCTTGTGGGCAATTTCATACTCGCTAGAGGTAAGATGTCATGATCAGAGAATTGCTTATTAGCTTGGACCATGCGTGGAGGGGCAAGGAGGTGAACATAGATAAATGGGTTATTAAGGGCAGGTCGACACTACAGCCGGGATTGACGCTCTGAGATCGATTCAGCCGCGGTCAATTTAGTAATACGATTTAGTAAACGTAGTCTAAGCTTGCTACAGTTCAGGGCCTTATATTAAGTTGAGGCTTTGTGAGAGTGGTTATGCTGAAGTCTGGGATTTACCTGAGGTTTGGGTACGGATTCAGGGTTAAAGGTCTGGGATCCCCCACAGCTCTAGATCCCCAAACCTCTCCTCCCTCCCACTGACCCACCCAGCCCACTTCCTGGGTGCCCTTCCCCCACACTCCCCTCTCCTTCTTCCCATTACTGGCAGCCGGCACCACCTCCCGGCGCCTTGGGAGCTTCTTGTGTTCCCTCCTCGTCTCTCATTACGTCCTCCCTCCCTGCTAGTCTATGGGAGATAAGGAAAAAAAGGGGGCAAAGAAACTTGTCAAACTTGGATGATGAATAAAGTTATTACTGCTCAGGTTCTTTAGAGACCCCACAGCTTCTAATAACCCAGGGGACAGGACTCCTTACCCAGCGAGGTCACCGTCTCATAGTTCTCCTGCATGACGTCCCTGTAGAGGGCTCTCTGAGTGGGGTCCAGCAGAGCCCATTCCTCCCTGGTGAAATACACAGCCACCTCCTCCAAGGTCACCGGCCCCTGAAAGAGCGAGAGTCCAACACTCAGGACCTGCTGCCCCCCTCACAACCCCACTACTCACAGAACAGCAGCACCAGGGAAATGGAAGCTCCGGGAGGCACATGTTAACAGAGTCCCACCTCACCTTGCTTAGAGCAGCCAGGAGGCATCAGAGGGTGGAAAGAGAGAACCTTTGTGTCTCCCAGCTGACAGATGGAAGCAGGGTCTTCACATTTAGCACATACCTACTAGCCAGAGATAGATATAGGAGATGGGGCTGGCTCTGGACCCTGCTGGTGGCTCCCTGGTAGGAATTCCAACACTCTCCAAATAAAATATATGGAAGAAAGGGGAAGTCAATAGTAAAGAATCTAAGTTTGAAGGTCAGAATTGTAGAAAGTTGGCAAGGGAAGCTATCAGAAATCAATGATCAACCAATGAAAATAAGAAGGAAGTTTTTAAAAGTACAAAATTAATCCTAACAATGGTAGTGGTACATTACTAGATGGAAATGGCAGAATCATCAAAATAATGCAGAAGAGGTAAAAGTGTTCAATAAATATTTCTCTCCTGGATTTGGAGAAAAACAGATGATGTAACTCAATATCATAAGATGTTGATGCTGACAGTCTTTCCATTCCAAAAGTAACTCACGAGGATGTTAAACAGCAGCTATTCAAGTTAGACGTGTTTAAATCAGTGGGTCCAGATAACTAGAGTTTTGAAAGACCTGCTGGAGGAGAGAGTGGTGGACTGTTAATGTTTATTTTAATTAGGACTTGGAACACTTGGGAAATTCCAGAAGACTGGAATAAAGCTAATGCTGTGCCAATATTTAAAAACTATCAAAGAGACGACGCAGCTAATGACAAGTGTGTCAGTCTGACATCGATACTGGGCAAGAGAATGGAGCAGCCGATACTGGATTTCATTAATAAAGAAAGGAGGGTAATGTAATTAGTACCCATTAAAAAGGTGTAGACACAATAGATCCTATCAAACTAACTGTATATCCTTACTGGATGAGATCAAAAGTTTGGTTGCAGCTAATAGTACTGATGTAATATACATAGGCATATGAGTTGCTTCAGCACAATATTTTGACTAGAAAGGTACAAAATACACACGGCATACATTAAATAGATTAAAATTTGGGATTGTAAATAGGGAACCATGGTCGAGTGGATTTCCTTCTAGGGGGTTCCCACAAGGATTGGATCTTGGCCCTGTGCTATTAACATTCTTATCAATGACCTGGAAGAGAATATAAAATCATCACCGATAACGTTTGCAGTTGCCACAAAGATCGGGGTTGGTGGTAACTAATGAAGTGTCAGTAGGTTCAGGCTCCAGCACTGGGAGTCTGGGAAGTTTTCCCATCCCTGGCTGGGGGGTTATTTCCTGTTCCACAAAGAGGGGAAGTTTCATTCCCTACACTTGTGCCTTGACATTAGGACCTATCTGACACTACAGCCCATATTCAGCATAGTGGCAGGATTATAATATGATTAGGACATGAGGCATTTTGTACAAGATGAGTCACGTGCGGTGTCATTGGAAAAGTTATGATTTGCTGAATACGATTATCCTACCTGTGTGCATGGATCATGTTTGTATCTGAAGTTATGGATATTGACTCTGTATCTGTCTTTCAAATGTGCTTACTCTGGGTAACACCCACAACGAGCCTTTCCGGTACAACAATGAAGAAGCCATACAGTGCTGATGGTTCAGCAACAAAGACATGTGACCAGACCACATGACACTAAACTCCATTTTGGTACCTCTATTTTTCCACAAACTGGACTGGGAACTGAGTTTGGAACAAATGGTTCCTGCCATATGGAAAAGCTACATAAGGTGGGGTGTGACATCATCTCTTGGCCTCATTCCCCGCACAAGAGAACTCCTGGAAGCACCTGAGGAACAAAGACTGAACTGGGGGATGGGCTGGTCCCAGGGTAAAGGGATTTCTAGCTTGTGTATGGAAACTTGGGGGACTGCTTGTACCATCAGTCAGGGTGAGAAACTGCTAATTCAAATTCTATCCAGACAGTATGTTAGGCTTGGTTTGAGTTTTTGGTTATTTGCTAAGTAATCTGCTTTGATCTGTTTGCTAACACTTATCGCTGGGAAACTGGCTGTTGTCATCTCTCTCTCCTTGAGTGGCTCAGGTAAAGCACTCAGGTAGCTTAGTTGGGTGTATGGCGCCACCTGCTGTCGTGTTGGGTGATAACAGGCCCTGGAGAGGCTGGCTGAATCTCCAGCAAAGCAGTGTGAGAAGGGCCAGCCCAACTGGAGGGTTAGAGGACACAGTGGTTCCCAGAAGCCCCCCAGACTGCACCCTGGGGTGACAACCCATCACACCCTAAACTACACTAGTGTCAGCAGGTTTGTCACATCCTGTCCCCTCCCTTTCTCCACCCAAGATATTTTCTGCCTCCCACCACCTCTAGCAGCTCCCACCAGTGGTGAGCTCCAGCTGGGTCGCATGAACCGGTTGTTAAATTTAGAAGCCTTTTTAGAACCGATTGTTCCAGGACAACTGGTTCTAAAAAACTTTTAAATTTAACAAAGGCTCGGGCAGCTGTCCACCCGGCCCCTGCTCCCCTCCCCCTCTCCTCTGAACGCTCCGCCCTCCTTCTCCTCCCCCTCCCCTGCTTCCCGCAAATCAAATGTTCACAGGAAGCCTGAAACAAGCAGCAGGCAGGCGGGATAGTGATTGGGGTGTGCTATAGACCGCCGGGATCTAGCCTGGAGATGGATAGAGAGCTCTTTAATGTTTTTAAGGAGGTAAATACTAATAGGAACTGTTTGATCATGGGGGACTTTAACTTCCCGTATATAGATTGGGAAACAAATGCTAGTAATAATAATAGGGCTCAGCTTTTCCTAGACGTGATAGCTGATGAATTCCTTCATCAAGTAGTTGCTGAACCGACGAGAGGGGATGCCATTTTAGATCTGATTTTGGTGAGTAACGAGGACCTTGTTGAGGAAATAGTTGTAGGGGACAACCTTGGCTCGAGTGATCATGAGCTAATTCGTTTCAAAATAAATGGGAGGATAATCAATATTGCATCTGAGACTAAGGTATACAATTTCAAAAGGGCTAACTTTACTAAATTAAGGCGACTAGTTAGGGAAGTGGACTGGACTAACATATTTAGGGATCTAAAGGCAGATGACGCCTGGGGTTACTTCAGGCGTAAGTTGCAGGAGTTGTCAGAGGCATGTATCCCGAGAAAGGGAAAACGGCTCGTAGGTAGCAGTTTTAGACCGAGCTGGATGAGCAAGCGTCTTAGAGGGGTCATTAAGAAAAAACAGAAAGCATACAAGGAGTGGAAAATGGGAGGGATTAGCAAAGAAACCTACCTTATTGAGGTCAGAGGGTGTAGGGAAGCAGTGAGAAAGGCAAAGAGCCGGGTGGAGATGGACCTAGCAAAGGGGATTAAAACCAATAGTAAAAGGTTTTTTAGCCATATAAATAGGAAGAAAACCAAGAAGGAAGAAGTGGGACCGCTTAAAACTTTAGACGGAGTGGAGATTAGGGATAATCTTGGAATGGCACAATATCTGAAGGAATATTTTGCCTCGGTCTTTAATGAGGCTAATGAAGGGCTAAGGAATAGTGATAGAGGGACTGATGGGAATGAAGATATGGAGGTAGACATTACGGTATCTGAGGTAGAAGCCTAACTTGAACAGCTAAACGGAAGTAAATCGGGGGGCCCGGATAATCTTCATCCTAGAATATTAAGGGAATTGGCGAGTGAAATTGCATGCCCGTTAGCGATGATTTTTAATAAATCTCTAAACTCGGGGATTGTACCGTTTGACTGGAGATTAGCTAATGTAGTTCCTATATTCAAGAAGGGGAAAAAAAGTGACCCGGGTAACTACAGGCCTGTTAGTTTAACATCTGTAGTATGCAAAATCATGGAAAAAATTTTAAAGGAGAGAGTGGTTACGGAGCATGAGGCCGATGGCAACTGGGACAAATTACAGCATGGATTTACAAAAGGTAGATCGTGCCAAACCAACCTGATCTCCTTCTTTGAGAAAGTAACAGATTTTTTAGACAAGGGAAATGCGGTGGATCTAATATATCTTGATTTCAGTAAGGCGTTTGATACGGTACCGCATGAGGAATTACTGGTTAAATTGGAAAAGATGGGGATCGAAATGAAAATCCAGAGGTGGATAAGGAACTGGTTAAAGGGGAGACTGCAGAGGGTCGTATTGAAGGGGGAACTGTCGGGTTGGAGGGGGGTTACCAGTGGAGTTCCTCAAGGTTCGGTTTTGGGTCCGATTTTATTCAATCTATTTATCGCTGACCTGGGAACCAAGAGTAGGAGTGGGCTGATAAAGTTTGCGGATGACACCAAGTTGGGAGGTATTGCAAATTCGGAAAAGGATAGGGATATCCTCCAAGGAGATTTGGATGACCTTGTAAACTAGAGTATTAGTAACAGGATGAAATTCAATAGTGAGAAGTGTAAGGTTATGCATTTAGGGATGACTAACAAGAATTTTAGTTATAAGCTGGGGACGCACCAGTTGCAAGTAACGGAGGAGGAGAAGGACCTAGGAGTCCTGGTTGATGGTAGGATGACTATGAGTAGGCAATGTGATGTGGCCGTTAAGAAAGCTAATGCAGTCTTGGGATGCATTAGGCGAGGTATTTCTAGTAGGGATAAGGAGGTGCTAGTCCCATTATATAAGGCGTTGGTGAGACCTCATTTGGAGTATTGTGTGCAGTTTTGGTCTCCCATGTTTAAGAAGGATGAATTCAAACTGGAACGGGTACAAAGAAGGGCTACTAGAATGATCCGAGGAATGGAAAGCCTGTCGTATGAAAGGAGACTTGAGGAGCTCGGTTTGTTTTCCTTAACCAAAAGAAGGATAAGAGGAGATATGATTGCACTCTTTAAATATATCAGAGGGATAAACACCAGGGAAGGAGAGGAATTATTTCAGCTCAGTGCTAATGTGGACACGAGGACAAACGGATATAAATTGTCAGTCAGGAAATTTAGGCTTGAAATTAGACGAAGGTTTCTAACCATCAGAGGAGTGCAATTCTGGAACAGCCTACCGAAGGAAACAGTGGGGGCAAAGGACCTCCATGACTTTAAGATTAAGCTAGATAAGTTTATGGAGGAGATGGTATGATAGGATAACGGGCTTAGTCAATAGGTCAATTAAGTGCCACACTGGTAATTAGTACAATGGGTCAATGATAGGATATTGTTAGCCTTTTTCCAGAGGGTATGGCTGGAGAGTCTTGCCCGCATGCTTGGGGTTCAGCTGACCGCCATATTTGGGGTTGGGAAGGAATTTTCCTCCAGGGTTGTCATAAATAAACAGATCAGGGTTAAGGTCTCTTTTCCCTGGAAAGGGTTAACATGTAGTACCTGGTGACCACCTGACCAAAGGACCAATCAGAGACGAGATAATTTCAAATCTCTGTGGAGGGAAGCTTTTGTCTGTGTTTTCTTTGTTTGTCTCGAGAACTGTTTTTGGATCTAACAGAGGACAGTCATGTCTCCAAGTTCTCCTGGAGTAGTTTCTACTAATTAATAGTGAGTATTAATTAGAAAGGCGAATTAGTCTTATGATTTGATTTCTATATTTGCAATTGTGTGTTTGCTAAAGGAAATGCTTTATTCCTGTTTGCTGATCTTGCTTTTACTGAGAAAAGGGGGAGAGGGGATTCTCTCCAGAGATTGATAAGGTTATACCCTATGAGTGTCCAGCTTGGGCTCATAGAGATTCTGTATTTTCTTTTTATTCTTTAATAAATTCTTTTCTATTAAGGACTTGTTGATCTTTCCTTGGGTGGATTCTCAGGGAAAGGGGAGGGGGAGGTATCCCTCTGTAGTTGGATCCCGGTAGCTCTCCTAGGAAAAGGGAGGGGGGAGGAAGCAGGGGGAATGGTTTGTTTCTCCTGGGTGTAAGAACTCCATGGATTTGGGGCTCTTGGAATCCCCTAGGATTTTGGGGAAGGACTGTGTCTCAATTCACATTTCCTAATTGAGTGGTGGCAGCTTACTAGATCTAAACTAGGATTTTAGTTTAGAGGGAAACCAAGTCAGGTCCCCATCTTTGAACCCACAAGCTCAAAGTGGGGGTGAGACCTAGGACATGGTGGCAGAATACATGCGGGTCCCCATCTTTGAACCCACAAGCTCAAAGTGGGGGTGAGATCCCATAGGACATGGTGGCAGAATACATGCGGGTCCCCATCTTTGAACCCACAAGCTCAAAGTGGGGGTGAGATCCCATGACAAGGGTAGATTGGCAGTGGCCCTGGAGGTTTTTCGCCTTCCTCCGAAGCATGGGTCAGGGGTCGCTTGCTTAAGGAGTGGGTGGATCGGCTTATGTGGCCTGCATCTTGCGGAAGGTCAGACTAGATGATCATAATGGTCCCTTCTGATCTTGAATTCTATGATTCCATGAAGTCGGGCCAGAGGGGGACAGCACGCGCGGCCCAGTCCGGCTCCACCTGAGCGGCTCCCGCTGGCCCCGGCCGAGCACCCCTGGCTCGGGCTGGTCCTGGCTGAGCGGCTCCGATCCGGCCCAGCACGGGCCCTGCAGCACTGGTCCCGGCCGAGCGGCTCCAGCCCGGCTCGGGGAGTCGGGTCCTGCGGCCCAGTCGTGGTCCCAGCACAGCGGACCTGGTCCTGGTCCCAGGCAGTGTGGTAAGGGGGTAGGGAACAGGGAGGGGGTGTTTGGTGGGTTGTGGGGGGCTGGACAGGGGTCAGGGCAGTCAGAGGGCAGGGTACAAGGGGATTGAATGGGGGTAAGGGTCCCGGGGGGCACTCAGGAAGGAGCAGGGGTTGGATGGGGTGCTGGGGGGCAGTCAGGGACACAGAGAAGGGGTGGTTGGATGGGGCAGGGGTTCCCGGGGGGGGTGTCAAGGAGCATGGGGGGTTGGATGGGGCACGACCCCCGGGGGGGCATGACCCCCTCGTGAGGTGAGGAGGAGGGAACCTGTTGTTAATATTTTGGCAGCTCATCACTGGCTCCCACCCTCCTATACATTTACTGCTTCTCTCCCTCCAAGCAGAACCCACCACCAGCTCCCTGAGAATCCCTTACCTCAGCCAGCTCCATTGCAGCCATTTCCTTCCCGCTGGGAGGAGGGGATGATTTGGGGCAAAATGTGGATGTTATTCTGTAGCCTGCCAGGGCGAGAAGGGCAATGTGAGAGAATTCAGACAGGGTTTCTGTCCTTTCCACATGTCGATTCCCCCCAGGATTTTCCCTTGCTAATGGACACTCTAGGTTCTGCCACACTGTGAAGCACAGAGTGACCTTATCCCAGTACAGGCCTAGCGCCCTCCCACCAGGGTGTGACCCTCTGACACATGGTGAAACCCTCCTAGCAGCAGAGTCTCTCTGTTACACTTATCAAGTTTGCGGGCAATACCAAGCAGGGAGGGGTTGCAAGGATTTTGGAGGATAGAACTGAAATTCAAAATGATCTGGACAAACTGGAGAAATGGTCTGAATTAATTGCATTAAACTCAATAAGGACAAATGCACAGTACACCGCTCAGGAAGGATCCATCACTTGCACACATACAAAATGGGAAATAACTGCCTAGGAAGGAGTGCTGCGGAAAGGGATCTGGGGGTCCTAGTGGATCACAAGCTAAATATGAGTCAACAGTGTTGCAAAAAAGCAAGTATCATTTTGGGATGTATTAGCAGGAGTATTGTAAGCAAGACATGAGAAGAAATTCTTCTGCTCTACTCCACGCTGATTAGGTCTCAACTGGAGTAGTGTGTCCAGTTCTGGGGGCCACATTTCAAGAAAGATGTGGACAAATTAGAGAAAGTCCAGAGAAGAGCAACAAAAATGATTAAAGATCTAGAAAACATGACCTATGAGGGAAGACTGAAAAAAACTGGGGAGGACTCAGAGCGGACACGATCACAGTTTTCAAGTACATAAAAGGTTGTTACAAAGATGCCGGAGAAAAATTGTTCTTCTTAACCTCTGAGGATAGGACAAGAAGCAACGGACTTAAATTACAGCAAGGGCAGTTTAGGATGGAGATTAGGAAAGAAACTCCTTGTCAGGGTGGTTAAGCACTGGAATAAATTGCCCAGGGAGGTTGTGGAATCTCCATCACTGGGGATATTTAAGAGCAGGTTGGACAAACACCTGTCAGGGATTGTCTAGATAATACTGAGTCCTGCCTTGAGGGCAGGGGACTGGCCTAGATGACCTCTCGAGGTCCCTTCCAGTTCTATGATTCTAAGAACCAAAGGCCAGAGACGAGCAGAATCCAAGGAGTCACTCTGGGGATTCTCCCTGTCACTGTCCCCAAGGCAGCTCTCTCAGGTTTACAAAGTGGTTTTGTGAAAGTTACTGGGGGCCCCCCTTAATAGCTTACAAGCAGCCAGTAGGGGGAAGCAGAAGCCTCACGTACACAGTATCCTGAACTTTTGAACTATCTTTTCTCTTCTGCCTCAAAGCAGAGAAATCTTGCTCCAAGCCAGTTTTCACTGACCAGATAACGGTTTCATGGGGTCTGGCAACCACCAATGAAGCGTTAACACGGCTTGGTCTTTGTCTGAATGTGTATAAAGGATCTGTAAAACTTGTGTCAGACAGAGTCTTCTGTATCTATTTACAGGGCTCTCCTTTCTTCTGCAGAATAAAGCATCTTTCCTTATCCCTGTCAGGCTGTTATTGGCTCTCAGCTAGACGCACCCGATAGTTCGGTAACAGTTTGATGCTCCAGCCTTTATACAGTCTCTCCTGGCAGTGCCCCCTTTCATCGGCAGGGCCTAGTTTTAGCTTTTGGGAAGCGTGATCCCGGGGGCTCTGAGACTGGGCCTTCTTGCCGCAGCACATCTTGTTCCTTTCTATGGCTCCCCAGCGAGTCCCAGTGAGTAGATACTCCTCATACAGACTGTGAACATAAGAGCTGCCCACTGCATCAGAGCAATGGTCCATCTAGCTCAGTGGCCAATGCCAGGTGCATCAGAGGGAATGAACAGAACAGGTAAACATCAAGCGATCCATCCCGTCACCCATTCCCAGCTTCTGGCAAACAGAGGCTAGAGACACCATCCCTGCCCAGCCTGCCTGTGACGCTGGCAGATGAGGTGTTAGCTCTTACACAAGCCTCTATGCCTTAATTGAACAGGGACAAACACACAGTGGAATTAGCTCTTACACAAGCCTCTATGTCTTAATTGAACAGGGACAAACACACAGTGGAATTGGTCTGACTCACCTGTGTTAGTATTGTTAAAACAGGTATTAGGATTATAAGAACATGTTTAGACTTTATTGAATGCTTTACTGAGTTGCTGCCTGGGTTAACATCTGACTAGTTGCATTGTGAGCCTCTGTAAATCACCACACAGGAGAGAGACTTGACCTAGGTGAAGTGCTGATTGACAGCCGAATGCATTACACCCTGCTTGGCAGGAAAGGTCCATCCACACCAGAGAGACTATTATGGGATGTTAAAGAAGACACAAGGCTGTTGTTGTGCTCTTGACTTCCCATTAGCTGAGTTTACAGTTCAGAGCACATGGCAGGAAGGGGATGAAAAACCCCATGCAGAAGGAACTGATGATCTGTATGCTGCCTGGACTCTGGGGGGCAAAGTTTCTAGGCATAAGCACGAGATTCCCAGCTGCTTAGCCGGGATTAGTCCTAAAGAATATGCAGAGCTTGCTTATTAGAGAAGCTTCTATTACCTTTTGAAATTTAAGACTGTAACTTGTCTGCATCTGGATGATTAGCTGCTGTGACAGGGCAAGGCCAGCTGGCTATAGGAAAGTAGTGAGAAACAGGTATGTTAGCCCCAGGCTAAACAAATCCCTGTTACCATGGTAACCAAAATGACAGTTGCTCCAGGTTAATCAAGACACCTGTGGCCAATTAACATCCTTCCAGAAAGCCGTGGAGACAGCTAGGTTGATTGGGACCCCTGAAGCCAATCAGGGGCTGGCTGAAACTAGTTAAAGAGCTCCCAGTTAGGCAGGTGGGTGTGCAGAACAGGAGCTGTGGGAGCGACGGAGCAGTACACACCAGATCAGGCACAAGGAAGGAAGCCCTGAGGTAAGGGTGAAGTGGAGCCTGAGGAAGTGGTGGTGCTGTGGGGAAGTAGAACAGGGAATTGTATGTGTCCTGTTTCTAAAAGGTCAGATACCACAGCTGATACTATTAGGGTCCCTGGGCTGGAGCCTAGAATAGAGGGGGGTCCTGGGCTCCCCCCTTTGCTCCCCTGATTAATCACTGAGACTGGGAGACAACAGAGACTGTGCAAGGGAGGGTAGCTTTGCCTCCCCTCCCTCGCTGGCTTACGATGAAAATGGCTCAGTGGGCTGTGACACTTGTCCTTAGAGAGAAGGGCTACGTGGAGGGTCACAGTGAGCCTCTGAGGCTAGCGAAATCCACCAGGAAATGCAGGGCCCATGGAGACAAAGACAGAGCTTTGTCACACTGCTTTAACTTTGTAAACAACTCTCCTTTCCTTTCAAACAAATCTTAATACAGGTTGTGACAGGACTGGCTACAAGTGTTGTCTTTGTTGGGAGATCTAAGAGTCATTTGACCCAAGGAAGTGACTGGTCCTTTGGGCCTGGCAGTAACCGGAACGTTGCTGTGATTCGTGGGGTAAGGCAGGGTTCTCAACCAGGGGTCTGGGGCCCCCTGGGGGGCCGTGAGCAGCTTTCAGGGGGCTGCCAAGCAAGGCCGGCATTAGACTCGCTGAGGCCCAGGGCAGAAAGCTGAAGTCCCAGCGCATGGGGCTGAAGTCTGGGCCCCTGAGCCCCACCACCCAGGGCCGAAGCCGAAGCCATGTAGCTTTGTGGGGGTCTGGGGCCCCAGGAAGTCGCCCTGTTTGCTACCCCCTAACACCAGCCCTGGCTGTGATGTTATTAATATAACCTGTGACTGTGTAGTTCATTGGTGCAACCACTGTTATATTTGCAGCAAATGTTGTACAACGGTTGTCGTGTAAGGTGCCTACAAAAAGGTTATAATTTGCTGATGATGATGATGATACTACCTGTGTGGGTGTATCATTTTTGCAGTTAAAGTTATGAATATTGGCTACGTTCTTGTACATCAGTGTGTTTTGATTCTGAAGTAGCCTTAGTAAAGCATTAGGTCAGCTTCTTCAGAAAGGAATTTGCAAATCAAGTGCCCAATCAAGAAACACTTAAAGGACCTTGGGGAAACTCCAATCCACATACCCTGGTGGGCCGGGCCAGTTTCTTTACCTGCCACGTCCGCGGGTCGGCCGATTGCAGCTCCCACTGGCCGCGGTCTGCCGTCGCAGGCCAATGGGGGATGCAGGAAGCGGCGCAGGCTGAAGGATGTGCTGCCTGCCACTTCCCACCACCGCCATTGGCCTGGAGTGACAAACTGTGGCTAGTGGGAGCTGCGATTGGCCAAACCTGCCAACATAGCAGGTAAACAAACTGGCCCGGCCTGCCAGGGTGCTTACCCTGGTGAGCCGCGTGCCAAAGGTTGCTGATCCCTGAGCTAAAATATTTAAGAGACAAGTCAGTTGAAAATACAGTGGTGCAAGAACAAAGTAACATCGCTTCCCATTGTTAAACAGTCTCCAGCTGCTGGAGGTTGCAATCCCCTGTCGTTAACATGGTTATTGGGCTGAAATCTCCCCTTGGCCAGTCAGAGACAGACACGTACCTGTGTCGCTCCCCAGCTCCCATTGAAGCGTCTCTAGGGGAAGGAGAAGATGGGAGAGGTGAGAATTCAGGCCCTCACATTCATGGAGAAACCCCCATTGCTTATTAATGGAACTGCTGTTAACGACGAGATGGTGACAGAGATCAGAGGCCGATAAGGCAGCCGCTGCAGGCAGAGCCAGCCCCACAGGGCTGCTCCATGGGGAAGGGCGACTCGCTGAGCTGGGCTGTGAGATGGAGCCCAGGATCAGTGATATCACTAGAGTCCCCGACTCCTCCCCAGGGTCAGGGTCGCTCTAACCAGAGGAGACGCCACCCCCAGACTCCAACTCACCTTTGAATCCCAGCAGCACCTCCTGCAGCATGGCACTTTGCAGAGAGAAATCGCTGAGTCTCTTCTCCAGCTCCACAAACGACGGCTCTGGCTTCCCAAACGTCCCGTCCTCCGTGCTGGGGAAAGGAGGGGTGAGAAATAGGCCTGAGCCCCAGACCCTGAGCCCAGCAACCCCCAAACTTCACAAAACCTGGATCTGAGCTTTGTAGCCTGAGATAGTCAATGTCAGGGTGAGTCACCTCAGCCCTGTGCTCCCCAGAGAGACGGGAAGTGGGGAGACACTCGAGCAAGGAACGGAGACATTGTTCAGGGGCTTTCTCAGGGACGCTCTGGTTCTGTGGGGGGCAGAGCCACCCCCTACGCTGGGTTACTGCAGGAACAAGGGGCACCAGCACGGGGATTATGTGGAAAGGGAGGAGACACAGACCAAAGAGTGGGCAGGTCCTACATGCTGACAGTGGCCACAGACAGAGCCCAGGGCTCCAGCAGGGAATGAACGTGGGCCCTTTAATGCCAAAACCCCCCAACCCTTCAGCTGAAGCAGTAACGCTGGGGCGTCCAGCTCCTTTGGCAGAGAGGGCCACACTGCCCTGTCCGTTACGGCCAGTGGCCAGGGCATCAGGTTAGGACTCTGTGCCCTGCTCCAGTCACAGCAGAACACCCACTGCTCTCCATGGGACACCCACATACGACGAACAAGGGGGGAATCTGCCCTTCGCATGGGAAATAAAATTTTAGTTCTTTGCCTGTCACGTTCCATGTCACTCAGGAGGAAAACAGCCCCTTCCCGGACACCCTGTAGGGCCCTGCTGGTTCTTCCCTGTGTTTCCCTGCCTTTCCCACCCTCCTTTCCCCATTTTTCTCTCGCTTCCTTGTTGTTGTGTCTCCTCTGTTCTTCCCTCCCTACAGCAACCCCCTATTCCCACCCCACAAAGGCTTCACTCCAGCCCTCTCCCCGTTCCACCTGCTCGAGTGATCAGCCAGGAAACACTCCTGCCATTTCAGTTGACACCCCAATGACATTAACAGGGGACAGGAGAGTTCACGCTCTCAGAGCTACGGCTTCAGGCTGCTGGCAGCCCCAGCAAGGCAACACTGTCTCCGTTTACATTGGGGAGGTGCTGTGGGCCGGCAACTCACTTTAACAAATGGGAAAGCTGAGATTCTGCGCCCTCTGAGTACATGACGCGGCCACGTCAGTCCAGGAGACAGGCCTGGTCTGTCCCATCGGCCCTGGGTCTAGCAGCCCTGCTGTGACCTCATGAGCGACCAGACAGTAACCGGCTCATCTCCTACCCGAGTCAGCCACTAGGGGAGACAGAATCACACGCTCCCAGGGCAGGGGGCAGCTTCCTACTCAGTGCAGGTATCAAACCTAACGGCCCATGAGGGGGAGCGAAATGGAGCCCAGAACTTACCTGCCCCCAGTGCTCCCAGCACCCTACAAAGGAGAGAAAGAGGAGGCCGTCAGGGGGAGTGTCCCTGGGTGGGGAGGCCTCCTGCTCTGCAGGGGTCACCACTGAGGCCTCGGGCAGTAGGGGAATTTCAGGTTTACATTCCCAGAGCTGCTGCCCCCCTATCAGGGACTTTCCCCTACGCAGCATCAGCAATCCCTGCGGGCAGGACCCACTGTGGAAATCTTCTCCCCGGGCACTTTATAGGCAGAAGATATTTCTCTGCATTGAGAATCAAATTCCCCCCAGGGCTGAGAGACCCAGAAGGCCCCTGGCCCCACTAAACCCATTAAGCTGCAGTGACAGGGGCCATGGGCCTGGCTCGGGACCTCAGCATGGTGGGGGAGGGGATTTCACCCTCCAAGTGCAAATGCAGAGAAAAGGAGAAAAGGTCTTGGGGATGCAGCATCCAGGACTCCCAGGGCCCATCCCTGGCGCCGCTGCCAGACTCATTGGGTGACCTTGGGCAGGGCTCTGCCCCTCCCTCTGCCTCACTTTCCCCATTTGTCCCATAGGGATAATGCCACTGACCCCACTCTGTAAAGTGCTTTGGGGTCTAGGGCTCAGAAGCACCTAGAGAAACGCTGCGTATGATCATTGCAACGACAGCCTGACCTGCAGGGGTTGGCTCAGCGGCTGCTGCCCCTTCTCTCCTCCCCTCTCGCTGAGCAGGGAAATCTGCCAGGACAGGCTGCAGACGCCCTCATCCCTTCTCTGGACAATGGCTCTCTCTAGCTCCTCCAGCCGGGACAGCAGCCGCTGCTCCTGCTCCTCCAGAAACCCTCGCAGCTCCTGCCACTCCCAGACGATCTTCTGCCTCTCGGCTTCCATCTGTTTCTGCAACAGGGAGAGGGCGGCTCAGTAACAGGGGAACATAGAACATAAGAACGGCCAGACTGGATCAGACCAAAGGCCCATCTAGCCCGGTAGCCTGTTTTCTGACAGTGGCCAATGCCAGGTGCCCCAGAGGGAATGAACAGAACAGGGAATCATCAAGTGATCCATCCTCTGTCGCCCATTCCCAGCTTCTGGCAAACAGAGGCTAGAGACACCATCCCACTCAACCTGGCTAATAGCCACTGATGGACCTGTCCTCCATGCACTTCTCTAGTTCTTTTTAGAACCCTGTTAGTGTCTTGGCCTTCACAACATCCCCTGGCAAGGGGTTCCACAGGTTGACTGTGTGTTGGGTGAAGAAATACTTCCTTTTGTTTGTTTTAAAGCTGCTGCCTATTCATTTCACTGGATGACCCCTAGTTCTTGTGTTATGAGGAGGAAATAACACTTCCTTATTTACTTTCGCCACACAAGTCATGATTTTATACCATATCGCCCCTTAGTCGTCTCTTCTCCAAGATGAACAGTCTCAGGCTTTGTCTACACTGGCACTTCTCCCCTGCCAACAAAGAGCAGCTACACTGCGCGCCTGTCAGCAGAACGGCTGTATCGGCACAGCCGTGTGGCTAAAAGCTGCGGAGTGTAGCCATAGCTTCAGTCTTATTAATCTCGCCTCATATGGAAGCTGTTCCATATCCTTCATCCTCTTTGCTGACCTTCTCTGAACCTTTTCCAATTCCAATATATCTTTTTTGAGATGGGGCGACCAGATCTGCACACAGTATTCAAGATGTGGACATACCATGGATTTATATAGAGGCAATAGGATATTTTCTGTTTTATTGTCTATCCCTTTCCTAATGATTCCCCACATTCTGTTTGCTTTTTTGACTGCTGCTGCAGATTGAGTGGATGTTTCCAGAGAACTATCCACAGTGACTCCAAAATCTCTTTCTTGAGCGGTAACAGCTAATTTAGACCTCATCAGTTTATGTGCATTTGATATTATCTTTTCCAATGTGCCCTATTTTGCATTTATCAACATTGAAATTTATCTGCTCCATAACAGGGGAAAATCATAAATGCACCTGGGGGCGGATGGCAGAGTTATTTACCAGAACACAAGATCTCTGGTGGTGGGGGATGGGAAGTTCATTTATCCCGGGAAGGGAGGAGGGATCAGGGCTGGGGTGAGCTGTACATCACCTACAGGAGGGACACTTCTCCCCAAAACCTCATCAACGTGCACTGAGCCAAATCCTCCATCTCTGCAGCCCACATTTCATCTCCTTCCTCCCCATCCCCCCAGAGGCTAGAAAGGATCCCTGGTCACTGTGACATCCAGACAGCCCGTGGGCAGGGGCTCCGGGCTAACACAGACTGACCCTCTCCTGCCCAGCAGCCTCCTGCATCCTAAGGGCATCACGTTACCCCCATGTCTGCCCCTGCAGGCTCCCTGGGCTCCAGCGGGGATGGGTCCCTGGCTGAGGCTGGCAGGGTGGGCCCTGCATTCACCAGGTCATTCTTATGCCAGGCAAACCTAAGTGATGGGGGGCTCTGGGCACCTACCAGCAGCTCCTCACTCTGCTGCTCCTCCTCGGCTTTGGCTGCTTCTCTCTCTATTCCCAGAGGGGCCAGATGCTTTTGTGGTGCCTCCTGGAAGAAGCAGGGGAGGGAGGGTTAGAAACTGCTGCAAACCTCCCAGCTGCCAGATTTCAGGGCCCGTCCTGCCCTGCAGAGGCCTGTGCAGGGTCCCTGGGACTCAGACTGAGAGGAGATGGTGAAACAGGGAGCAGCTTTTCCAGAGGAAACGCAGGGCCCCAGGCTGCAGTGACAGGGGTGCAACCCAACCCCCAGCTCCCAAGCAGCCAACTTCAGACAGTCCCCCACTTTCCCCAACGCCAGCCCCCAAAGCTCCCACAGGGCCAGATCTGAACATGGAGCCCCCCAAACATCCCCCAGCCCTGACCCCCCAGCACATCCCAAACTCCCAGCTCCCCCCAGCCACCAGCCGCTCCCCCCCAGCCCTGACCCCCCCAGTGCATCCCAAACTCCCAGCTCGCCCACAGCCCCCATCCCCAGCCGCCCCCCCTGCCCGGCTCTGACACCCCAGATCCGCCCCCAGGCCCAGCCTGGGCTCTGAGCTCTGCAGCCGAGCCGCGCTCCGGCCCCTCCTGCAGCTCCTGGCCCAGCCACTCCCGGGCTCCATCGCCCCGCCCCCGCCCCGGGCAGCCTTCCAGCCGCGCGGAGCTTGGGGACCCCCCCCAGGCAGGGGGCGAACCAGGCAGCCGGGCCCGGCCCCCCCCAGCAGGAGCGTGTCCGCCCCACGTGTGTCCCTGCCCCCCACCTGGGCCCTGCCCGCCCCGCACTGCCTCCAGCCCCACTGCGCTGCGCTCCCGGCCATGGCCCCGCTGCTGCACAAAGGGATGGGGGCTGGGACGGGAGGGCGGGAAGGGGCGGCTCCTCCCGGGCCCCACGCAGCGGGGGTGGGACACGCGGGAACCCGCCTCAGCCCGGAGAGGGCAGGAGGGGGTGCGGCTCCCCAGGGGAAAAGCGGAGGCGGGGCGGGGGCTGGTGAACCATCAGACTCAGGAGCCCCCGGGCAGCATATTAACGCACCTCCCGCAGACATGTGCCACTCCCGGGCACTGCGCATGCTCAGTGACAGCCGCTGAAGCCGCTGCCCTTCCCCCTGCCCATATCAGCCTCAACATTCTGCTTGTTCCAGGGGCTGGAGCGGGGTGGGGGGAGTGACAGGGGGCGGGGCTGAGCAGGGGGCGGGAATTGCCCGGCCGGGGGGTCAGGCAGCTGGAGGCAGGGGCAGGAGAGGGGCTAAGGGACAAAACCAGGGCTGGGGGGAGGAGCAGGAGTGAAGCCCAGGAGTGAGGCTCTGGCAGAGGGTGACTAAGGGCAAAACCTGGCACAGGCGGGGCACAGGGGGCAGCAGTGACCCCAGTGGGACTGAGACCAGTGTTTGCAAAAACGCTGTGTGTGGGGGGCAAAGCAGCTTTTTTTATTTTAATTTCCTCTCCCACAGACAGCACCGCTCGGCAGAGGCTTCCCAGGGCTGGTTCTTACTGACATAGGCATCCCCCTGCCTAGCCAGTGCAGCTCCCCTCTGTCTGATCCAACCTACGGAGGCTCTGTCTGCACTACAAAGTTCAAAGCGCTGCGGTGGGTGCCGGTGCGCCTGGTAATCCACCTCCACGAGGGGATGCGCTCGGAGCACTGGCAGCTGAGCCTGTCCACACTAGCGCTTTAAAGCGCTCAAACTTGCTGCACTCAGGGGTGTGAGTGTGTGTGTGTGTGTGTGATTTTTCACACCCCTGAGCCAGCGAGTTCCAGCGCTTTAACTTGCCAGTATAGATAATCCCTGAGACTTAATTCAGTAAAACATTTTACACAGGTCCCCTCAGAAACAAAGAATCCCTTCTCACTGTATCTGAACGCACAGAGTCTCCAAGCAGTTTCCGAAGTTGTTTTATCTGCTGCTGGGATAACCTGAATTCCCTGAATTTTTAAATTTATTTTTTTCTTCTCATTTTAGAGCTGACAGAATTTCTGGCCTAGTGTCAAAACTTTGTTTTGAGTCAATCCACCACTGGGGATTGCATTTTTGCAACTGTTATTTTGCCTCAGTCTAGCCCTTAGTGTTTTTCCATATGCCGTTGTGTACAGCTTGATTCTCAAATATTCAATAAAGGCAGGATACTATCGCCTATAATGTCTTTCTCCCTGGAAAAAAAATCTATTGTAATTTTTGCAGAAAATTAGAACTGCCAACATGGGTCAGACCAATAGTCCGCCTAATCTAGTATCCTGTCTTGTGGCAGTGGTCAATGCCAGGTGCTTCTAAGGGAATGATCAGACCAGGCAATGACTCAGTGAACCATCCCACTGCCCACTCCCAGCATCTGGCAATCAAAGGACGGTTTAGGGACATGCAGAGCATGGGCCTGCATCCCTGATGATCTTGGCTAATAGCCAGTCTACTTATCCTGAGGGACTGATCTAATTCTTTGTTCAACCCATTCATAGTTTTGCCTTTCAAAATATAATGAACACGCATCTACAACCCCAAGATACCTTGACAACCACAAGAATTCTAAAATAACGAGTTATACACCCTTGAGTCAAGACATTGTAATAAATAAATGAGATCTTTTTTGTGCCTCTTTGTTCCTGAGCCTGTAGGGTGCAGTAAGGCCAGTTTCAATGCCTTGAGCCGAAACACCTGAATGAATCTTTGTCTACCCTCAGACTGTTCCTGTTACCTCTCCCAAACATTTAATATACCTAAGGCCATATCTACACTTTAAGGGTGGGTTAACTCAAGTTATGTCAGCACAGAGTCACTACGGTTACTATGCCACGTATTAGGAGGTAGCCGTGTTAGTCTGTATCCACAAAAACAACAAGGAGTCCGGTGGCACCTTATCTGTTAGTCTTTAAGGTGCCACCGGACTCCTTGTTGTTTTTACGGTTACTATGTCACTGGTGCGCATGCCTCCTGGACTCCTTGCCTCAGCCGTCAGGGTACTCACCAGAACCACTTGTACAGATTCAGAGTGAGGTGCACCATGAATAGATCTCCCACTGTCCACCCACTGCATTTTGGGACACTTTGGTTTGGCAGTGTATGCTGGGTACCAAACAGCTCAGTCAGGGGTGGTTGTGGCCATGGGATCCAACTTCTTAGAACGCACTGTTAACTATCCACTAACGTTATATGTGTCCCCTACATAAACGTATACATAATGTTTACACCGTTTTTTTCTAAACCCACAAACCTGCCTGGCCCTCCTCACTGTCTGCCATCTCACACAGAACCATGGAGCTTGCATGGCTCTGCACTATTGTCATGAGCGTTTGCACCCAAAGGTGCATGCTCCTTTACTATTTGCAGATCAGCAAACATACATTATACTCTACAGTCTTTATGAAAATATGCTTATGATCTGGATATGACATAGCTAATATATACTTTATGCAAGATGGCTGATGTGAGGTATCATTGCAAAACTTAAGACCTATTGACTGTGTTTATCCAACTAACATTTGCATCTAACATTTGTACCTGAGGCTAGAAATATTAACCATGTCTCTGTATTTCAAAGGTGCTCTGTTGGAGGAGGCCAGACAATGTTAGTGGCTTATTGAAGGAATGCACAAAGACATAAAGCTTACCCCAGGAACTGTGTGCAATAGGAACCTCTGAACGATAGTGTTATACAATGGGGACTACTTGAGCAGGGTCAAATACCCGCACGCAGTGGGTGCTGTTTTGTTGTACAGACAAAACTACACGGGATCTTTTCAGGGGGCAAGACAAAGATGCCACATTTATTATGATAATTGATTTATGACCAAGAACTAATATTTTAATCCTTATACACACACATTATACCTAATACCTATACACACACACATTCACACACACACATGTTGGTGTCACTAGGCATAACTCTAGGTAACTCGGGGGGGTGGAAGACCAAGAGTGTCAATGAAGCCCCCCTGCTCTAGGCCTAAGTGAACCAAGGCTCCTCCATGATGAACTTTAACCAACCTAAGTAGCTGCAAAACAAAATGTGTAACAGTCAGCTAACAGCTCAAGGCAGTCTGAAGCGGTAATGATAAGGGAAGTCTACATGCCTCTGTGATGGACAAGATAACAGGTCCTCCTTCACCTGGAGAACTCCCTTGCGAAACTCCCTTCAATGTTCCCAGAACCTCCCCAGACTGCACCCCAGGGTGACAACCCATCACACCCTAGATTACACAAGTCTCAGCGGGTTGGTAACATCCTGTTATTTCCTGCCTCCCACCACCTGTAGCAGCTACCACCTTCCTATGCCTTTACTGCTCCTCTCCCTCCAAGCAGAGCCCACCACCAGCTCCCTGATAATCTCTTACCTGAGCCAGCTCCATTGCAGCCATTTCCTTCCCCCTGGGAGGATGGGATAATCTGGAACAAACGTGGACGTTACTTTGTAGCCTGTCAGGGCGAGAAGGGCAATGTGAGAGAATTCAGACAGGGCTTTTGTCCATTCTACAAGCCGATTCCCCCCAGGATTTTCCCCTGCTAATGGACATTCTAGGTTCTGCCACACTCTGAAGCACAAAGTGACCTCATTCCAGTACAGGTCTAGCCCCCTCCTACCAGGGTGTAACCCTCTGACACCCTCTGAAACCCTCCCAGTAGCAGAGTCTCTGTGTTACACTTATCAAGTTTGCGGATGATACCAAAATGGGAGGGGCTGCAACTGCTTTGGACGATAGGATTAAAATTCAAAATGATCTGGACAAACTGGAGAAATGGTCTGAAGTAAATAGGATGAAATTCAATAAGGACAAATGCAAAGTACTCCACTTAGGAAGGAACAATCAGTTGCACACATACAAAATGGGAAATGACTGCCTAGGAAGGAGTGCTGGGGAAAGGGATCTGGGGGTCATAGTGGATCACAAGCTAAATATGAGTCAACAGTGTAACGCTGTTGCAAAAAAAGAAAACATTCTGGGATCTATTAGCAGGAGTACTGTAAGCAAGACACGAGAAGTCATTCTTCTGCTCTACTTCGAACTAATTAGGCCACAACTGGAGTAATGTGTCCAGTTACGGGTGCCACATTTCAGGAAAGATGTGGACAAATTGGAGAAAGTCCAGAGAAGAGCAAAAAAAAAATTTATCAAAGATCTAGAAAACATGACCTAGGAGGGAAGATTGAAAACACTGTGTTTGTTTAGTCTGGAGAAGAGAAGACTGAGAAGGGACATGATCAGTTTTCAAGTACATAAAAGGTTGTTACAAAGATGCGGGAGAAAAATTGTTCATTTTTAACCTCTGAGGGTATGGCTACACTGGCGATTTGCAGCGCTGGAAAGCCTCTACCAGCGCTGCAATTAGTAAGTGGCCACACCTGCAGGGCACTTCCAGCGCTGCAACTCCCTGGCTGCAGCGCTGGCCGTATACCTCACTCGGCATGGGGAATAAGGATTCCAGCGCTGGTGCTGCAGCGCTGGTCATCAAGTGTGGCCACACACCAGCGCTGTGATTGGCCTCCAGGGTATAAGGTGTATCCCAGAATGCTTTTATAAATTACTCTCTTTGTTTTGTTATGCAGCCTCTCTTTGTTTTGTTGTGAACGAGCTCCGATCGGAGCTCCTGTTTGCTGTGATCATCTGTACCTGGCTGTAAACAATCAAATGAGAGGCAGGGAGAGTGAATGAAACAGAACCGATCGGAGCTCCGAGCTCCGTTGAACTGCTAATCTAAAACAAACACTGATCACAGCAAACACCACAGGGAGTGAGTGAAACAGCGGGGGGGAGTCCGTGTTGGAGGCAGGCTGTATGCAATTAAGAGTTAAGACTAAGGGCTCATGAACATTTTGTGATTTTTCCAATCCAGGAAGCTAACACACAACAGTGTTGGCTCCAAAAATCCACTCTATCTTCCCCGCTCCCTGTCACAGTACACCACCCTCCACCCCCTCTTTTGAAAAGCACGTTGTTGCACTTGAATGCTGGGATAGCTGCCCATAATGCAGCACTCCCAACAGCGCTGCTAATACTGCAAATGTGGCCACACACCAGCGCTGGTAGCTGTGAGTGTGGCCACACACCAGCGCTGCTCCTACACAGCTGGATGACCAGCGCTGCAAACTACCAGCGCTGCAAACCGTAAGTGTAGCCATACCCTGAGGATAGGATAAGAAGCAATGGGCTTAAATTGCAGCAAGGGCAGTTTAGGATGGAAATTAGGAAAAAAAACCCTTCCTAACTGTCAGAGTTGTTAAGTACTGGAATAAATTGCCTAGGGGGGTTCTGGAATCTCCATCACTGGGGATTTTTAAGAGCAGGCTGGACAAACACCTGTCAGGGATGGTCTAGATAATACTTAGTCCTCCCTTGAAAGCAGGGGACTGGACTAGCTACCTCTCAAGGTCCCTTCCAGTTCTATGATTCTATCAATCAGAGGCCAGAGAAGAGCAGAATCAAAGGAGTCACTCTGGGGATTCTTCCTGTCACTGTCCCCAAGGCAGCTCTCTCAGGTTTACAAAGTTGTTTGATGCTCCAGCCTTTATCCAGTCTCTACTGGCAGTGCCCCTTTCAAGGGCTGGGCTTAGTTTTAGCTTTTGACAAACATGACCCCGGGGGCTCTGAGACTGGGCCTTCTTGCCTCAGCACATCTTGTTTCTTTCTGTGGCTCCCCAGCGAGTCCCACAGCCTCATACAGACTGTGAACATAGGAAGAGCCCACTGCCTCAGACCAATGGTCCATCTAGCTCAGTGGCCAATGCCAGGTGCTTCAGAGGGAATGAACAGAACAGGGAATCATCAACTGATCCATCCCCTGTCGCCCATTCCCAGCTTCTGGGAAACAGAGGCTAGAGACACCATCCCTGCCCAGCCTGCCTGTGACACTGGCAGATGAGGTGTTAGCTCTTGCAAAAGCCCCCATGTCTTCACTGAACAGGGACAAACGCACAGCTGGAATCAGTCTGACTCACCTGTGTTAGTATTGTTAAAACAGGTATTCATAGAATCATAGAATCTCAGGGTTGGAAGGGACCTCAGGAGGTCATCTAGTCCAACCCCCTGCTCAAAGCAGGACCAAACCCAACTAAATCATCCCAGCCAGGGCTTTGTCAAGCTGGGCCTTAAAAACCTCTAAGGAAGGAGATTCCACTACCTCCCTAGGTAACCCATTCCAGTTCTTCACCACCCTACTAGTGAAAAAGTTTTTCCTAATATCCAACCTAAACCTCCCCCTCTGCAACTTGAGACCATTACTCCTTGTTCTGTCATCTTCTACCACTGAGAACAGTCTAGATCCATCCTCTTTGGAACCCCCTTTCAGGTAGTTGAAAGCAGCTATCAAATCCCCCCTCATTCTTCTCTTCTGCAGACTAAACAATCCCAGTTCCCTCAGCTTCTCCTCCTAAGTCATGTGCTCCAGCCCCCTAATCATTTTTGTTGCCCTCCGCTGGACTCTCTCCAATTTATCCACATCCTTCTTGTAGTGTGGGGCCCAAAACTGGACACAGTACTCCAAATGAGGCCTCACCAGTGCTGAGTAGTGGGGAATGATCACATCCCTCGATCTGCTGGAAATGCTCCTACTTATACAACCCAAAATGCCATTAGCCTTCTTGGCAACAAGGGCACACTGTTGACTCATATTCAGCTTTTCGTCCACCGTAACCCCTAGGTCCTTTTCTGCAAAACTGCTACCCAGTCATTCGGTCCCTAGTCTGTATCAGTGCATGGGATTCTTCCGTCCTAAGTGCAGGACTCTGCACTTGTCCTTGTTGAACCTCATCATATTTCTTTTGGCCCAATCCTCTAATTTGTCTAGGTCCCTCTGTATCCTATCCCTACCCTCCAGCGTATCAACCACTCCTCCCAGTTTAGTGTCATCTGCAAACTTGCTAAGGGTGCAGTCCACACCATCCTCCAGATCGTTAATGAAGATATTGAACAAAACCGGCCCCAGCACCGACCCTTGGGGCACTCCACTTGATACCGGCTGCCAACTAGACATGGAACCATTGATCGCTACCCGTTGAGCCCGACCTTCTAGCCAGTTTTCTATCCACCTTACCATCCATTCATCCAGCCCAGACTTCTTTAACTTGCTGGCAAGAATACTGTGGGAGACTGTATCAAAAGCTTTGCTAAAATCCAGAAATAGTACATCCACTGCTTTCCCCTCATCCACAGAGCCGGTTATCTCGTCATAGAAGGCAATTAGGTTAGTCAGGCATGACTTGCCCTTGGTGAATCCATGCTGACTGTTCCTGATCACTTTCCCCTCCTTTAAGTGGTTCAGGATTGATTCCTTGAGGACCTGTTCCATGATTTTTCCAGGGACTGAGGTGAGACTGACTGGCCTGTAGTTCCCTGGATCTTCCTTCTTCCCTTTTTTAAAGATGGGCACTATATTAGCTTTTTTCCAGTCATCCGGGACCTCCCCCGATCGCCATGATTTTTCAAAGATAATGGCCAATGGCTCTGCAATCTCATCGGCCAACTCCTTTAGCACCCTCGGATGCAGCACATCCGGCCCCATGGACTTGTGCTCGTCCAGCTTTCCTAAATAGCCCCGAACTACTTCTTTCTCCACAGAGAGCTGGTCACCTCCTCCCCATACCGTGCTGCAGAGTGCAGCTGTCTGGGAGCTGACCTTGTCTGTGAAGACAGAGGCAAAAAAAGCATTGAGTACACTAGCTTTCTCCACATCCTCTGTCACTAGGTTCCCTCCTTCATTCAGCAAGGGGCCCACACTTTCCTTGACTTTCTTCCTGTTGCTAACATACCTAAAGAAACCCTTCTTGTTACTCCTAACATCTCCGGCTAGCTGCAACTCCAAGTGTGATTTGGCCTTCCTGATTTCACACCTGCATGCCTGAACAATACTTTTATACTCCTCCCTGGTTATTTGTCCAATCTTCCACTTCTTGTAAGCTGTTCTTTTGTGTTTAAGACGAGCAAGGATTTCACTGTTAAGCCAAGTTAGTCGCCTGCCATATTTACTTTTCTTCCTACACATTGGGATGGTTTGTTCCTGCAACCTCAATAAGGTTTCTTTGAAATACAGCCAGCTTTCCTCGACTCTTTTCCCCGTCATGTTATTCTCCCAGGGGACCTTGCCCATCAGTTCCCTGAGGGAGTCGAAGTCTGCTTTTCTGAAGTCCAGGGTCTCTGTTCTACTGCTTTCCCTTTTTCCTTGTGTCAGGATCCTGAACTCGACCATCTCATGGTCACTGCCTCCCAGGTTCCCATCCACTATTGCTTCCTCTACTATTTCTTCCCTGTTTGTGAGCAGCAGGTCAAGAGCTTTTCCCCTAGTTGGCTCAAATTATAAGAATGTGTTTAGACTTCATTGAATGCTCGTGAGTTGCTGCCTGGGATATCTGACTAGTTGTATTGTGAGCCTCTGTGGCTCTGTAAATCACCAGAGGAGAGAGACTTTACCTATGTGAAGTGCTGATTGGCAACAGAATCCATTACACCCTGCCTGGGAGGAAAAGTCCATCAACACCAGATGGACCATTATGGGATGTTAAAGACGACACAAGACTGTTGTTGTGCTCTTGACTTCCCATTAGCTGAGTTTGCAGTTCAGAGCACATGGCAGGAAGGTGATAAAAAACCCCCACACAGAAACGTAGTGAGGCGGTGTGGCTCCCCGCCGCCCCAGAGGGGGAAGAGCCCATCTGGAGGCCGGAGTTGGCAGAGCAAGGGAGCGCTGAGCCCGCCCCTCAGAGGGTCAGGCAGCGACCCAGAACTATAAAGGCCGGCCCTCAGCGCTCACTAGGAGCCCAGCCACCGGAGAGAACAGACGTCTCTAGTGGAACCCATGACTGGGAAACCCCCGTGGCCCAAGGCGGCCGCCCAGACTGGCCAGACGGGCCCTGCGCCCGCTATCCGGAGGAGTTGCCAGGCCTGCTGATCAACCCCTGCCCCGAAGAACCCATGCTCCTGGATCCCCCAGAGGCCAACAGCAAGACCCAGTTTGGGCCCGAGGGGGAGTGTGGAAGTAGCCCGGGGGCAGCTGACCCCAGTCTGGCTGCAGCACTACCAGAGCCTATGTCGGTGTGTTGCGGCCAGGATCCTCACTGACTACGCAGCGGGCCTTCTGCTGCTGCTAGGGCCCCGGGCTGGGACGCACTGGAGTGGGAGGGCCTGTGCCCCCCCAGTGTTCTGTCTCTCCAAGGACCTGGCCCCTAGTGCAAAATAACACACTCCCCAGAAATCTGAAATGGCCACTTCATAGCTGATAAAATGTTATTAATCTGGGAATTACCAATGAGAAACAACCCAGTGACGGTGATATCCTGAGGAAAAGATCTCATGTGTCTTTAGATCATACCGATTCGTAATCTGGAACTTTATACAATAAAATGCCTAATTCGTAGCCCTACGGCAATTGCCTGGTGTCACTACAGGGCAGAATTAAGGTTGGTGCCTTAGTTGTGAATTTCCATCCCCTGGCATATTGCGATTGCTGTTAAGTGGGTTTGACAAAATTCATTTTGTCTATTTCTTTCTTTTAATTTCAATAGATAATATTTATTTTAACCCTTTTTTTCAATGTTTATAATTTCAATGTTCAGAGCTGTGGGAAGTTATGGGGGTCATCAGACAACAATTATTTAATTACAGTAAATGCTGAGATGCCAAAAGCCAAATCATATAACTGTTCAAAGAGAAATAGTCAATGTCACACGCAAAATATACAGTGTAAATATCCTTAAATCAAACTCCACTTTCTCCAGAAGCATTTCTGTATATTACCTATGTGGAAGCCAATTAATAATTAACAAGGATTTGAAGGGATCTTAAATGTATGTTAGTTAAGTTAGCATGAGTTGGCTAGAGAATGTAAGCAAGAGAATGTGAGACAGAGTGAACTGTGTGAAAAGTTATTACTACCTTGCAATGTACAGTCTTGTTTTTTTCTAGTAGTAAGACAAATAGATAGCAAAGAAGCTTATGTATAAACAAATGCAAATGTTTTCTTTTTACTGTCTCCAGGATTGCTAGCTATTGTCTGTAACAAAGGTATAAATGCTTGTAGTGATTGTTTACTAATTGAGAGAGACCTGTCTGGGACAAGGGGCAACCCTGTTTCCTAGGACACTCTCTCCCTCTATTGTAATTACTAGAGAAAGAATAAAGTATTTGATTTTGCTGCACCCAACCAAAAAGCGAGAACTGAGTTTTTCTTCGACACCTACATAAATATTTTTTCGTGTGTGTGTGTACAGTAAAATCAACATTTACTGCAATTTATTCATACAAATCTAATCATTTCAAGCATAATTTTAAGTAATGAAGTACTTGAATTCTTTCACTTCCTAGACTGGAATGTTTCATTTCAGGATAATTACACCCTCCCTGTGATGTATTTCACTTTCAGTACCGTAACCCCCTCGTGATGTAGCTCCTGTCTGGGAGCTCTGCTGAGGCCAGTGGCATTATGATCAGAAGGTGACACACTGACACATGAGCAGAGACACATGGGGGAGGGGGGGGGACGAGGTAACATGGAGGCTACCAGAGTTGAACGTGGCCGTAGGAGCAAACGCTCTCTCAGCCTCTGCTCTCTCCCACCTCCCAGAGTCAGTAACTCTGAATCGTTCCCTGAAATCTAAATAGCCCTAGTATGAGAGACAGTGATTAATGCAGGTACTTTAGGGGCTGCAGCGCCAACCCCCTGCCTGGACGAGGAGGGTGAAGAATTGCAGTAGAAATGGGTTAGGCTGGGAGAGGGCACAGCTGATGGGGGACTGGGAGCCAAGTTGACCAAGAGGCCAGAACTCATGGGGGGTTTGGGAGAAGAAGTCAACAGGACTGGGTAGAGGCATTTCAGTGTATTTTCCCCATTAACCATTCTGCCATGTATTTAATTTAGAAACTTTTCATTCACATCTAAACACCTTGGAGCTAAGTTGGGTTGATATATTTCCACTTACAGTGGTACAGATGTAATTAGGTGCTTAATCAGATGCTCATGCAGCACAAAGCAGTCAATAATGGGTGTGCTTTCATTCATTAACTTGACTGTGTGCTGTGCATCACTTTGAAAAAAAGATGCTGTGAGGGAGTGTCAAAATTTTAGGCATTAAGAAATGGTAAGTAGGTGTCAGTTCATTTCTCATGCATTCTTCTCCTAATTTTAATGTCAGTTTTGAATCAGCATTAATACCATGTTGTTTTAACAGCAGTAGGGTCCATTTGTATAATTGTTTGCAAGATTTCATTGGATATTGTGACCCAGCCGTCTTCACCTTTTATTTTCAGATTCCTAAATACACCCCAACGCACCTCTCCTGACAGACTGCAGGCCCTGGCCGGTGACATGTTCCTTAGAGAGCAAACACCTGACGAGCCCTTTCGCCCTCAAACGCGCATTTGGCTCTTTGACGTTGCTTTATCCGCCCCACCAGAAAACGCTGTAGGGAACCCGGTCATTACAGCCGACCGCACTAGGTAACGTTCTACCAGCTCTGGGCCAACATTCAAATGGTTCTGTTTGTTTATCTTTCATTCAGCTTTGCAATTCTTAGATCCCATTTAAAAACTGGAAGTGAAATAACCGAAGCAAGTTACGAAGAGAGCGGCCTCGGGCATAGGCGGGGGTAAAACAATAAATGGAAAGAACTGACTATGCAAAAAGGAACATCGCAAACTATCAGAGCCCAGACCCCCGCCCAACTGAACCCACCCCAGCCAGGCATATCAAGCAGGGTCCGTGAAAAATCGCCCAGCCCGTGTGGCAGTGAACGCTGCGTGTTCCAGGCAGAGCTATGGTGTGTGCGTCTGCTCTGCTGACATGCTGCTTTGGTACGGAACGAGCCACGGCCACAGGGAGCAGAGACATGGACTCCTACAAAACACAATCCCACATACACCTCCAATGCCGCATCCTCCTGCCTCCCCACTGTCTGCCATTCCCTCCCTCACCTCCACATGGCCATTCTCAGCCTACTGCTAACACTTCCTCCCAGCCTTCAGCACTATAAATAAATAAAACATGGTGTTACAAAAGGTAGATTGTGCAGAGAAACCTGATCTGGATGTCAGTAAGGCTTTTGATACAGTTCCACATGGGAAACTATTTGTTAAATTGGAGACTATGGGGATTAATATGAGAACCGAAAGATCAATAAAGAATTGGTTAAAGGGGAGTCTACAAGGGGGTCATATTGAACGGTGAGTTGTCAGGCTGGAGGGAGTTACTAGGGCAGTTCCTCAGATCAGTCTTGGGACCAATCTTACTCAACACTTTTATTAGTGATCTTGGCACAAGAAGTGGGAGTGGGACACAGAGCCGGGAGGGATTGCCAATACGGAGGAGGACAGGAACATCATACAAGAAAAGCTGCATGTCCTTGAAAGCTGGAGTAATCGAAATGGGATGAAAATCAATAGTGCACAAATTCGACTTGTTAGTCTCCAAGTGCAAAATTTTGCAATAAGCTGGGGGTTTGTCAATTGGAAGTGACAGAGGAGGAGACTGGTTGATCACAGGATAATTATGAGCTGCCAATGTGATGCAGCTGTGAAATAGGTTAATGCAGTCCTAGGATACATCAGGTGAGGGATTTCCAGCAGACACATAGAATCATAGATTATTAGGGTTGGAAGGGACCTCAGTAGATCACCTAGTCCAACCCCCTGCTCAAAGCAGGACCAATCCCCTGACAGATTTTTGCCCTAGATCCCTAAATGGCCCCCTCAAGGATTGAACTCACAACCCTGGGTTTAGCAGGCCAGTGCTAAAACCACTGAGCTATACATGAAAGGGTCAGTACTGTTATACAAGGCACCGATGAGACCTCATCTGACATACACCTCTACCTTCTGCCCTTAAAGTCTGTGAGTCTATAAGCTGTGCTTTGTGTTGCACAGACACTGATGGAGATCAGGGCCCCATCGTGCAGCACATGGCAGAGAACCTGACTGAGATCAGCAGCCCCATTGTGCTGGGCACTGCACAGACAGAGAGGGACAGTCCTTGCCCCAAAGAGATCACAATCCAAGTAAACAATGGGGAGGAGGAAAACAGAGAGGGGCTGTGACTTCCCCAAGGTCACCAAGCAGGTCAGGGACAGAGCCAGGAACAGATCCCGTTAACGCCAGAGCCACATCACCCGCAGCTTGGAAAGGTCCCCAGACCCCATTGTATTAGGCTGCAGGAAGAGGTGGTTTGTCCATGGATGCACAGGCTGTCTTGGCAGGCAGCTCAACTGTGGTCCCTGCACACAGCTGGGTGTGTGGGTCATGGGTCAGGAGAAGTCAGTGTCCAGTCCTGTGGGGCTGTGCTCCTGGCTCATACCTCCAGCACTCACTGCTGCCCCTCCCTTACCAGCTGCACTGGTCAGCCAGCCCCAGGCCTCTGTGAGGTCACTGCCCCCCCTCCCCTATCCCCTGCAAGCCTTCAAATAGGGACATGGTGCACCAGTGCCAATCAGAGTGCACTAGTGTAAATTCTGTCTGTACTAAGGGTTTGCACCAGTGCCTAAAACACCAGGGTGGCAGAGATCTTCAGTGCCCAAAACAGCAGTACGGTGGCACTAGAACTGGGATCTAGTTCTAGCTCCATCACGGACAGTCTGGGTGACCTTGGATACGTCAATGTTTCTCCTTCCAACTTCAGTCTCTTTACCCACCTGCCACTCACTGGGGTGGTCTCTCTCTCCAGAGCTGCTCACCACTACAGTCTGTGTGGGTGTCCCCAGAGCTGAGGCAGGTCAGCTCGGGAATAGTCTTACAAGGGGGCTGGGGAGTCTCTGTCCCTGGAAGATTTTAAGAACAGGTAGGACAAAGCTCTGTCAGAGACAATCTACATACACTTGTCCTGCCTCGGCAGAAGGAGCTGGACATGACAACATCTTGAGGTCCTGTCCAGCTCTACATTGCTATGATGTTATGCAATATAGATAAGTATAAAACAACATGATGAAACCAAATGAAAACATGGTGTCAGGCAATTCAAAAAACAAAACAAAAAACTACACTGCACAGCATAAAATGACACAATACTAAGGAGAAGAAAGCAACACAATGCAAACTAACACACCTTAGAACAAAAGTACACAATGCAAAAGAGCTCAACTCAAACCAACATAACACAGACACCAAACCAACTGAGGCAAAATAACGCATCATAAAACTATGCAACACAGCATGGTGCATCATAGTTCCAAAAGGCAACAGGCAAAACAGCTCAGCGTAGAACAGGACAGCACAAAAGAGAATTCTTTCAATTAGGCCTGGAAGGGATCTTGAGAGGGCATCTACTCCAGCCCCCTGTGCTGAGGCAGGACCAAGTATCCCTAGACATTCCCAGACTGGTGTATCTCTAACCTGGTCTTAAAAACCTCCAGTGAAGGAAATTCCACAGTCTCCCTTGGAAGCCAATGCAAGGCAAACACAGGCCAAACAACGTTGCACACACACACGCTGGGCTTGGGTTTAAGGGGAGAGGCAAGAATTCAAACAATCTGGGTTCAGTTTCCAGTTTTGCCCCAAATTCTCCATGCAAACTTGAGCAAATTACTTCAGCTCTCTGAGCTTCAGTTTCCCCATCTGTAAAATGGAGTCGCCTCCCACCATTGGCCTATTTAGCCTTTGAGCTTTTTGTGGCAAGGCCTGTCCCTGTGGGCATGTCGACACTGCAGTCAGACACCGGCGGCTGGCCCGTGCCCGCTGACTTGGGCTCACATGGCTCAGGCTGTGGGGCTGTTTAATTGTGGTGTCCATGTTCCGGCTGGGGCTGCAGCCCAAGGTCTGGCACCCTCCCACCTCGCAAGGTCCTACAGCCTGGCCCCAGCCCGAGGCCAGACATCTACACTGCAATTAAACAGCCCCTTCGCCTGAGCCCTGTGAGCCTGAGTCACCTGGCATGGGCCAGCTGGGGGTTTTAATGGCAGGGTAGAGATATCCTTGGTGTCTGTTCAGCACCTGTCACAATGGGGACCCTGATCTCGGTGTCTGTGCAGAGCCCTGCATAACAGGGGCCTGACCTCAGTCAGTGACTCTGCAACTCCCAGCATTACAGGATCCCTAATTTTGTTTAGGGCCCCTGCAGCAACTGGTAAAATGTGGGGGCAGGATCTCTGTCAGGGTCTGTGCAGTGCACAGTACAGTGGTGGGGCGTGATCTGGGTTGGGGTCAGTGCAGTGCCAGACTCAACGGGGACACAGATCTCAGTCGAGGTCTCTAAAGTGCCCAGCAGTTTGGATGCAGCAGTTTAGGTCACAGTCGTGCACCGCCTGGCTTAAAGGGGGCCGTGATCTCGGTCTAGGCCTCAGTTTTACCTGGCACAACAGTGGGGTCTGATCTCACCTGGGGTCTCTGCAGCGCCTGGAGAACAGGGCCACGCTCAGTACGATAAGAGCCCTGATCTCAGTCACACACCTGGAGAGAAAAGCGGGAAGATTTTTGAGAATTCGATATCAGTATTTCAGAACTGAGGAGAAAATGGGGCACAAACAATATATTTGCTAATGTGAGACAGAAGCACCAACATCTGGAAGATTTTACATCAGCATTTAACAGTTCAAGAGAACGGAGGGGAAATTGGAGGGGATTATACAGGGATATTCAATCAACAACAGAATGAGATGGATTCTTCTTGTCTCACACTCACAGGGCCAGCAGGTGCTGGGGAGTAGCTGGACTGGGAAACCTGGGGCTGGGCCGTCTCCATGGGGGACACTTGCTCCTCCCTCCCCTTCCTGGCCCTTCCCAGGCCCCGTTGCCAGCAGAGAGTGGCCCCCCCCCCCCCCCCAGCCCAGCCCAGCCCAGAGGTGTCCCTGTCTCAGGGCCCCCCCAGCCTCTGCCCATTCACCCTCTGCCCAGCTCAGGAATCACTCGGGGGAACCATTTCCCACCCGCACAAGGACAAATCCCTGCAGGTGGAAATGGGGGAAACCCCCAAACCTGAGACCTGAACTGGCCACTGGCGAAGGGGAGAGAAAATGGGGCACAATCGGGGGGGGGGGGGACAGGGAACTTCTCAGGGGCTGGGGGAGGGGGGGTCACCCTGGGCGCTGCTCGTGGCTCTCTAGGGAGAAAGGGGGCAGGACGGGGGAGGAGGGGGGTCCCCACGGGAGGGGGCAGCGGTAAATCCGAGGGGATCTCAGCCCCCCCTTTCTCTCCCCGCTCCTCGGGGGTCACCTGCCCCCCCCCCGGCCATGTCCGGGCTGCACCGACATTTCCCGACCGCCCCAGAGCCCGGGGGGCGCTGGGCTCCTGCGGGGGCAGCAGCTCCGAGCCCCCCGCGAGCGCTGCCCCCCCCCAGGGAGCAGATCCCGGCGCTGCGAGATGCCGGGTCCCCCCCGGGCACTGGGGCAGAGTCACCGCCCGGCCCCGCCCCCGGGGCTCGCTCCGGGGCCTGGAGGCTGCAGCTCCGCAGCGGGGCGGGCGGAGCCCGGGGCGGCCCCAGGGCGGCTCCAGCGGGGCAGGGCCCGGGCCGGGCACGGGGGGGGGGTGTTAATGAAGGGCTCTCCCGCCGCGATCTGCGCATGCCCAGAGCCCCAACGGCACCAACCCTCCAACGGCCCCGCGCGAGCCAGGCAGAGCCGCAGCGCCCAACGCTCTTGCGCAGCCCGGCTCCGGCTCGGCACCTCTGCCGACGTCACTTCCGCTTCTGGGAGTGTCAAGAACTACATCTCCCAGCCTGCCCGGGGGCGCTTCCGTCCTCCGCAGCCCAGGTAAGGGAGGCCCCATCTCATCCCCGCCCCTCGCAGAGACCTCGCCCCCAGCCGGCGCCTCTCAGACCCGCCCCGCCCCGCCCCCGTCACCGCCCTAGGAGCCCCCCGACCCCAGCCCCGCTCCCCGTGTGCCGGTCCCTGCCCGCGGCCGGGGCGCGTCCCCCTCGCGCCGGAGCCCGAGACCCCGGGAGCAGCTCGCGGGGCCCGAGACGCAGCGGCCTGTGGGGGGGAGGCGGGGCCGGGCTCTGCCCGCAGCGAGGCCGGGAAGGGACCGGAGGGGAAAGTGCCCCCTGGAGACTGTCCGGCCCCAGGTTCCACCGGCCTGGTCCTGCTGCGCCAGCGCCCCCCCCCCCCGCTGCTGCCCCCCCGCCCAGCGCCCCCCAGCTGCCAGTCACCCGCCCCCACTGCTGCCCCCCCTGCTGCTGCCCCGCTGGCCAGCGCCCCCCCGCTGCTGCCCCCCTGCCCAGCGCCCCCCCAGCTGCCAGTCACCCCCCCCTGCTGCTGCTGCCCCCCCGCCCAGCGCCCCCCTCCTGCCAGTCACCCGCCCCCCCTGCTGCTGCCCCCCCGCCCAGCGCCCCCCCAGCTGCCAGTCACCCGCCCCCCTGCTGCTGCCCCCCCCGCCCAGCGCCCCCCCAGCTGCCAGTCAACCCCCCTGCCCAGCGCCCCCCCAGCTGCCAGTCACCCCCCCGCCCTGCTGCTGCCCCCACTGCCCAGCGCCCCCCCACCTGCCAGTCACCCGCCCCCCTGCTGCTCCTGCCCCGCTGCCCAGCGCCCCCCCAGCTGCCAGTCACCCCCGCCCTGCTGCTGCCTCCTCCCCACTGCCAGGGAGTTTTCCTGCTCCATACTCCCCTCACGTAGCCTCTTAAAGCACCTCCCCAAAGGGCTCCCTGCTGCCCATGTGAAGGGTGGGGATGGGGGGGGGGAATTATTACTGTTTGTTTATGGAACTTCCATATACAATCCCGTCACACTGTCCAACTACTGTCACTTACTTGGTATAAAATCTCTTCAGAACCGGGTGCTTTTCTCTCATTATCAAATATTTCTTTTTAGACCTATTTCTTCCCCAGTTCTCAAGGATAGATTTAAAATATCCCGTGTGCGGTGCTGTAGTAGCCGTGGTGAGCCCAGGATATTCGAGGCTGCCCCCGTGATTTATATACAAACGTTCCGTGTTATTCTCCATCCCATTCCTTGTGAATCTGAACACGTTCGCTTTTCTGCTGGCAGCTGTGCCGTGAGTGGAGCTTTGCATTGATCTGTCTACAGCAGTGCTTCCCAACCTTTTTGTGGCCAGTAGCACATTCATGTTTTCAGAAGAGTGTGGCGGGCGCCAACCATTTTTCAAGGCTTATTTTCTGTTTTTACATTAAATACACAAAAAGTCATTTAATATTACATAATATATGAATCCATAAGATAAAAACAGTAATTTTACATGTAAAAGGTATTAACTAAATTATTCGGCAATTACTCTTTCACCTTCCCATGTGAATTTGCTCTTTTTTATCTACAAAATATTTTACAAAATAAATATCATAAGCAGTTTTCATCTTCTTTATTTTTAAAAAAGTAAAACATTGCTGAACTGCTGGTCCAAATATATTTATTATCCTTCCTTTAACATAGACTGAAGCCTGCAGCCCCAGAGTTCTCTGTTCCCGGCCGGGGCTGGGATGCAGCTTCTCTCCAGCTTCGAAGCCACAGCCCCGCGCCTGCCAAGGACAGAGAACGTCAGCGCCTGCAGCCCCGCGCCTGCCAGGGACAGAGAGCACCGGCGCCCGCAGGCTGCAGCCCCGGAGAAGCTGGAGAGAAGCTGCAGCCCCGCACCTGCCAGGGACAGAGAGCACCGGCGCCCGCAGGCTGCAGCCCCGGAGAAGCTGGAGAGAAGCTGCAGCCCCGCGCCTGCCAGGGACAGAGAGCACCGGCGCCCGCAGCCTGAGTTCTCTGTCCCCGTCAGGCGCAGGGCCACAGCTTCTCTCCCCTGCTGGGCAGTAGGTGGGTGCACATAAATGCCCCGGCGGGCGCCATGGCGCTCGTGGGCACCCTGTTGGGAGCCACTGGTCTACAACCACGTGCAGATCCCTTTCTTTAGTTGTGTAGCCGATATGTTCTGCTGACGCTGCTAGGTGTAATGCATGTTCAGTAGGGGGTTCTCCCCTACTAATGCTGGAGTGTCCTTCTCCTCTAGGTTACTATATTAATGATCTCATTTTGGTGTCACGTGTGTCAGTTCGTTGCCATGGCACTCGTGTGCTCAGACATCTGAGGATGCTCTGCAGAAAAGCTCCTTGAGTGGGGTGATCCACAGGGAGTAGCTCAAACCTCCAAAGTGCCTGGCCAGGGGCAGGACATTGGCACAGCAAGGGAGGGGTGTGGCAGTGACATCACAAAGGCCTTTGGCAGGACCTCAGCCTATTGGTCCAAGGTGGTGGGGAGGTGGTGACCTCACAGAGAGATGCTGACATCAGCCAGGCAGGACAGGGGCGAGGGAAACCTCAGAGACCCCCGTGGCTTTGCTTCAGCAACTCTCCTTCTCCAGGTCTCTCTCTGAGGACTGAGAGAGTATTCGGGTTCACGGACCTGAGCGCCAGGAGGAACCTCTTTCGAGTTTTCTCCTTCCCTTCTAGTGATTTTACTAGAAAAGAGCCGTCCCTCTTTAGAAGGTAAGAGCCTCCTGGAGGTTTGAAACCGGTTCAGTCTGATCCATCTGGTGGGAGTTGAATTCTAGGCATGGAAAACACGAGCTTAAGGAGACAGAATTTTATTGCACACCTGGGATTTTGTCCCTTAGAATCACCGGGGACATTAGGGTTTGTCCTTTTTGTTTCACCTTTTCCTCCCTCCCTCCGCTTCTTCTCTTGCTTCTTTTGTCCTTTCTCCTGTTCCCCTCCCAACACCAGGAGGTAGGATGGGGTGTGTGTGTGTTTTGCGGGGGAGGGCTCTGCAGCTCCCACTGTGGGAGGTCCACCCAAAAATGTGGGACTGAAATAGTGCTCAGGCAGTCAGGACCAGATTAACCTTCTGTGGGTCCTGGTACCAAACATATTTGTAGGCCCCTATGTAGTCACTGTGGGCTCCGAGTGTGGGCCTGGTGGGGCAGTGCCATTGGTGCCATAGGATACCCGCTACTGAACCTCAGAGACATTTTTCATTTTGATCACACACCTCTCCATGACTGTACGCATTGCCATACACAGCTCCCTCAGCCCCCGGGTTTTCTTATTGAGCTGTACACCCATGTGGGTTTACCAGTGTCCACAGTGAGCAGAACTTTCATAGTGATCAAGGAAACTCCCCACAGATTTATATCCTTCCTCATTCAGACCTTCTCTAGCCATGTCTCCAGTACCCCCCATGTCACCAGTCACGGCATTGCTTGAACCTTGCAACGGCAGCACTAGGGACTCTGAATCCTCAGCCCTGGCCCTAGGCAGCTGCAGACTCTGCAGTTAGGCACTTTCCTCCTCTAGGCCATGGCTTTAAATACCTGCGATTCCCATCACCTGCAGCAGAGGCCACCAATTCCCACGCCCCCCTCAGCCAGCACCTAGTCGTGCAGAAAGTGCAGCCTGAGTGATTTTGGAGGCTGGGGTGCCAGGAGATTCCCGTCCCGGAGCAGCAGCTCTGCAACAAGCTCACATGCCCCCCCTCTGCTGTGAGACCAGGACCCTGTGAAGACAGTGGGGTTACCCCGTGTATAATCAGTTCTGGCCAAAGCCTGTTGAAGTGAGTGGGAGGTTTTTCATTGTCTTTAATAGGCTGTGTATAGACGTAAAGGCCCCATTCTAGACTCCAGGAGCAAAGTGCCTGCTGTGCGGCACTGGTTTACTAGTGTAACAGGAAGGTTACACTAGTGAATAAGCAACACCTCCTACAGCACCTAACTTTTTCTGAGACGCTTCCCACCAAATTACTAAATGTGAACCTGCTTCCCTTACAAGGGCTGAACATATCAGGTGAGATGGTCACAAAAGAGATGGTGATTCTGAGTTCAGCAGGGATTTTGGATGCGCACAGAACACAGACAGGACTGGTTCCCGCATGGTTACTGCAGTAACGTGGAATAATTTTCAGCTTGTGTTATTGGAAGATGTCTGGATCCATCTTATAAGACTGTCCTACATAAATGAGGAAAACTTGAGGTGCCTTTATTATTCTTTTGTTCCACTCTTTGTTTCTATGGGGGATTTGCCAGTGCAATATCACTGTCTTCCTTTTAAACAAGCAAAACTAAAAAAAAAAAAAAATGGTAATGGCTGTTGAAAATAGCAATTCCAGCCCTAGTGAGCACTGGGAAGACCCCAGCATTTGTTGCTCAATTTTATCCTACTTTTTCTACAGCGAATGATAGTGGATCAGCATATTTGATTTGGGAGAAATGAAATAACAGCTGCCCAAATTGAGCTTGAGCACTCCTGAATTTTGAGGGTGTTCAAATCTGGAAGGCAGGCGCTAGATTCCCTTTCTGAACATTAGCTAAATCTGGAAAGGAAAAAGTCAATTTCTATTTTCATGGCTCAGAAGTGGAAATCCTCCTGTGCTGTTTCTGAAGCTGCCCAGGTCCTCTAGTAAAGCCTCCCCTCCCTTACTTACCATTTTAACTTCTGGTGGGATCCACATACCTCCCTTGCCAGGCTTCAGATAGAAGGGGACACTGTCCATTTAGTCCACCCAGTTCCTTCCTTGGGGGCTGCCAGGCGAGGTCACACCAGCATCCCTAAGCCACTCTGGGGAAGTCTTCTTAGGGTGCTACCTGGGCCAAAGCCTTCTACTCCTTGGGCACACTTGTTCCCCATTCACACTGCCACCCCGTTCTAGCAGCCAGCTCCCCAGCCACAGCAAGCTGCAGCGCATGGAGTCTCGCAGCTTCCCCCTCCCTTTCCTGTTGATAGCAGCCAAGGGAATGCTGGGAAATGTAGTTCCTTCCCTGCTCCAAGGCAGGGAGCTGGCCAAGGAACTACAGCTCCCAGGGCCCCGTGGGGTCTCAGCTCCCATGCTGGATCCGGGCTGCTCTAAGGCTCCGTTTCTGCAGAGGGGAGGAAGCGAGTGTTACAGGCCTGGAAAATCCTTGGCGTTCTCGTTACACAGGCATTCCCCGGCATGTCTTGCTGACTCAATCGGTGTATCCCCTTGATCCTTTCCATGGATTCATTGTACAGCTGATGACCTGGACGGGCCATCAAACAGGCTAGGCAGTGCTGATGCCAATAGATCTGAGGGTGTCACCCAGAAACACAGTCCACAGTCTGGAATACAGATATACCCTACGTATCTATATCTCACAATACAAAGGTGATACAAACAAAAAAAATGATCATACTTGGAAAATTATAACATTTTCCCTGACACCTAACATGGCATATCTAGCACAATTCATTATTAATACCAATATGATAAAATTGCAAAGTAATAATAATAGGAAGCGTCTCACAATTCCATGCAGTGTTACACTTAGTAAACCAGGTCCTTGAAGATGCAGAACAATTTGCTTAGGAGGGATTGAAAAATCCACATATCTGCTGGGAACACACACACAGGCCCTGTGTCAGTCTGTAATCCTATGTTCACTCTTCTGGAAAATTATGATCAATTTTGTACACAGTATGGTTTGTGAAGTATCACTTGAAATCACATAATCTACTGAATATTATCCTCCTGTTAAAATGTGTAGCAACACTGTATGTAAAGTTATGAGATTTTACTGTAGGATATTACAAAAAGTTACAATTCTGGGGAACACCCACAGACCAGTTCCTCAGAGACAGCAAGGCAAACAGCAATTCGCTGGCAGGGGGAAGGTGTGAAGAAGACATTTACATTCTATCAGAGGGAGACCTGAAACTCATATCTCCAACAGACAGCCTGTCACCATGACTCAGCTGAGAACTGAAGTTGTTTCTAATAGAAAGGACTGAATTATAAAAAGAGGTGAGGAAAATGCTTGGGACTCTCTCTCTCTCTCTCCCCTTTCCCTCTGCCCATGACAAATCCTGAAGAACTGAACTTGGGAGGCAGGGGCAGGTTACGGGGGAGTCCTGGCTGAAAGGAAAGCCAGCCTGTCTCAGCACATGGAGAGAGAAGCATTTGCTTTGAATCCATTTTAGCTTGTTAAACTTAGACGTTCATTTGTGTTTTATCTTTGCATTTCTTTTGTAAACAATTCTGACTTTTATGCCTCATTACCCTTAGCCACTGAAAAAAATTTTTTCCGGCAGTTAACAATTTTGTTTTATTGTTTTACCTAACCAGTGCGTTTGGATTCAAGTGTGTTGGAAACTCCATTTGGAATGACAAGGTTGGCACATGTCATTTTCCACTGATGAAATGACAGATTTCATATGAGCTCCCATTGTTCAGTAGTGTGCTGGACAGTGCAAGATGCACATGTCTGGGAGCAGAGAATTTTCTGGGGTTCTCTTGTGGGGTACTGTAATTTGTGAGTCACTGACTAGCAGCACTCAGTACTGTGTAGCTGGGAGCGAGTTACATGCTGGAGACTGTGTGTTACCTGCCCAGGAGTGGCTGTTCTCACAGTAAAGCAGTGTAAAAGGCACCCCAGCTTGGGAACTGAGTCTCACAGCTGTTCAACAGTCCAGATTGCACTATGGTTAATGTCACAGACACTCAATTTCAAAGAGTCTCCTAGAACACATAGAAAGTAAATCCATGTCCCAGAAATCGAAGTCTCTAGAGAGAGAGCAAGTCTCCCTGGCACTGCTTCTTGCTGACAGACAGGTCCAGAGACAATGAGAGAGTCCTGGGGAAGCTGGGAACAGTAACTATGGGCTGGTGGGGTTCAGGGGAGAAAGGGAACAGGAAGGGCAGGGATATCACTGATTGCAGGATCTCAGCAGTACTAGATGTCAGGATAACACATAGTGCAGCTCATTGGAAAACAATCTCAACTATACATAAAATTATGGGGTCTAAATTATGTTTCCACTCGAGAGATTTTGGAGTCACTGTGGATAGTTCTCTGAAAAACATCCACTCAACGTGCAGTGGCTGTCAAAAAGCAAACAAGAAGTTGGGAGTCATTAAGAAAGGGATAGATAATAAGACAGAAAATGTCATATTGCCTCTCTATAAATCCATAGTACACCCACATCTTGAATACTGCGTACAGATGTGGTCTCCCCATCTCAAAGAAGATATATTGGAATTGGAAAAGGTTCAGAAAAGAACAAAAAAAAAGATTAGGGGTATGGAACAACTTCTGTGTGAGGTGAGATTAAAAAGACAGGGACTTTTCAGCTTGGAAAAGAGACAAAGGGGGGATATGAGAGAGGTCTATAAAATCATCACTGGCGTGGAGAAAGTGAATAAGGAAGTGTTATTTACTGCTCATAACACAAGGACTAGGAATCACCAAATGAAAATTAATAGGAAGCAGGTTTAGAACAAACAAAAGGAAGTATTTCTTCACACAACGCACACACAGCCTGTGGGACTCCTTGCCTGAGGAGGTTGTGAGGGCTAGGAATATAACAGGGTTTAAAAGAGAACTGGATAAATCCATGGAGGTTAACTCCATTAATAGCTATTAGCTAGGCTGGGTAAGGAATGGTGTCCTTAGCCTCTGTTTGTCAGAGGGGGGTGATGGATGGCAGGAGAGAGCTCACGAGTCCAGAATGCTGTGGAAGATAGTGCCATAGTGTAGCACTCCTTCCCACTTCCCTCACCCTCCAGATCTAGGACAAGGAATCGGGCAGGAGTTTTCCCAATGGAACTGGACGTTCCTGCAGTTTTCAAGAGGGGAGAAATGCAAAATCTGTGATTTCACCTCACAGTGTTTGATAAGTGGCTAGAAAGTTATCACAGTGACTGGGCCTGGCCAGGGAATGTCGGGCAGTGCTTGGAGCCAGGATTATGGCACAAGCTGATCAGAGAGAAGGAACATGGTTAGTAGCAGTCCCCAGAGCCTCCATCCAGGGGCCCCCAACACCCCCAGTACCCAGATCCCCCCAGCCAGGGCCCCACCAGATATTTCCTGGGACCCAACTCCCAGAATCCCTGGCCAGAGAGATCCCAGATACCCCTCAGAGCCCCACCGGCCAGAGAACCCCCACCAGATCTTCACTGCCAGGCTGGGAATCCCACCAAGAGCCCCCACCAGCGAGGGACCCCAATTAGGAACTCACTGCCTTCCTGGGATTCCCCCACTGCCCTCCTAGGACCCCCGCCTGCCCTTCAGCAGAGAGGTAAGACATGTCCATGCCCTGTCACTAGCAAATAATGGTCACCATGGAGCCACCCCAGAGATGGCTACATCACAGAGACCATTTGTCATGGGGTTTACGATACTTCTGGACCCACACTGCACTCAGAGTGAGCTCCTCATCCCATGCTGGAGAAAAGAAAAGGGTCCAGCCAACTCTCCCGTTACCAGCTGGGAACCACTGATCCCCAAACAGGGAGAGACCTCTGGCTTTGATGGGTATTAAATATCTGGCTGGTCTCTTTCTTCGGCAAACATTTTAACAGAGGTAAAGGAGGGAACAAATGATTCGCAAAGGAGTCGGGAAAGATGATCTCTGGGCAATTTAACTCCCTACAACATCCAGGATGGAGAAGAACTCAGGGCAACAGGTTCCCTCGAAGGAAGAAGTTGGTGGGATTTAGAAACACGGGGAACAGCCCCAAACCCGAGAGGATTTTTAACTAACATTTGATAATGATATAGAAAGAGGGAAATCCTGAGCTTTGAGAGCAACGTTCAGAAATGAAAGAGAAAGGGGTGGAACTCTGAGAGATTTTGGATCCATTTTGCAAATTATAGAGAGGAAAGTGGAAAATCAGAGGGATTTTATATCAGTTGTTGATAGGAGGCAAAATCTGAGTGTTTCACATCAATATTTGATAAATGAATAAAGAGGAAATGGGCAACATTTGCAAACATTTTATATCCATGTTCAAGAATCTGAGGAAAGGTGTCAATCTGAGATTTTCTTTGTATTTTATGATGAGAGAGACAAGGAAAAAAATCTCAGGGGATATTCACTTAGAATTAGACAACTAACGAAAAGTGGGGCAAATGTTTAGAGTATTTTATATCAGTCTTTGAGATTTGCAGAGAAAACAAGTCACAAGCTAAGCAATTGATAACATGAGAGAAAAATACCAAGATCTGAGGGGGATTTTATGTTGCTATTAAATAACTAGAGGGAAAAGGGAGACTGTTTGACTGCATTTTATGACTATCCAATATATAAACACAGAGTGATGGTTCCCCCCCACTGCCACCATTCACATGAGCAGCAGGGAGCCCTGTGAGGAGCTGATTTAAGGGGGGAGGGGGAGCTGGAAGGCTCCCTGGATAAAGGAAGGGGGCGGAAGTGGGGGATGGGCAGGTGACTGGCAACTGAGGGCTGGGGGAAACTGTGTTGGTAGTTTGGGGTCAGTGGGTGGGATTGGGAAACTCGGGTCTGGGCAGTCTCCATGGGGGACACGTGCTCTTCCCGTCCCCGCCTTGGCAGAGAACAGGGCATCTCCTCCCATCCGCACGCCAGGGGCAGCCATGTGCTGGGGAATGACTCAGGGCAACAATTTCCCACCTAAATGAGGACAAATTGCTGCAGATAAAATGGGGGGGAAAAGCTGCCACATCGGAGAGATATTAAATGGACACTTGAGAAGTAGAGAGAGACCAGGGGAAATCAGGGGTGGTTAGAGAGCTGATCATAGGGGGATGGGGGGGGAATCTCCCTGGATTTTATAGCCACGTGTGATAATGGGAGAAAAGGGGAAAAGCTGGAGAGACTTTGTAGGTGGGAGGACGGGGCACAAACAGGGCAGGATTCAGTGAACTCACCTCCCCCCCCCCCCGCGGGAATTTCCTGGCTGCACAAAACAGTTCAAATGTCCCGCCCCAATGACCTTCCCCCCCTGCGCCCCCCAGCTCAGCTCCTGCTCCCCCCCCCGCCCGGATCATCCCTTTAGCCCCCCCAGCCCCGCCCTCACCTGCCTGACACCCCCCCCATCAATTCCCTGCTCAGCCCCCGGCCCCCGCTCCGCTGCCTGTTGCTCCCTCGCCCCCTCCCAGCGGAACGTTCCGGCTGATGCGGGCGGGAGGAAGGGCAGCGGCTTCAGCAGCTGCTACTGAGCATGCGCAGTGCCCGGGAGTAGCACAGGGCTATGGGAGCGATTTAATGCACCCCCCGCCGGGCCCCCCCATCGCAGCGGGGGCGGGGCGGATCCTGCTGCGGCTCCGCTGGGGCCGAGGCGGCTCCGAGGCTTCTCCCGGGTTCCCCGGGGCAGAGTAACGTGCCCGCCCCCCCCAGCGCCCCCCCCCGGGGTCTCTCACTCCCCGGGGGCTCCGGGCGGGGCTGGGGCGGGCAGAGCCCGGGGCTGCCCGGGGGGCGGGGCCCAGCTGGAGAACCCCGCCCCCGCCGGGGGGGGGAGCAGCAGCGGCTCAGCCCGGGCCCGGCTCACGCGCAGGCGGCAGCAGCAGCTTTGTTCTCCCAGTCCCAGCGGGGCTCGCACGGCACATGCGCAGTAACAGCTGCTGGAACCCTCCCTTCCCTGGGCTGGAGAGGGCGGAAGCGGCCCTGGGGCAGGCTGGGAGATGTAGTTCCTGACTCTCCCCGGAGCGGAAGTGACGTCAGCGGGGGAGCCGGAGCCGGAGCCCTGCGAAGGAGCGATGGCGCTGCGGCTCTGCCTGGCTCGCGTGGGGCCGTTGGAAGCCTCTCCCGGGCCGGAGAAGGGTTGGTGCCGTTGGAGCTCTGGGCATGCGCAGATTGCGGCGGGAGAGCCCTTCATTAACCGTGGCCGGGGGGCAGGTGACCCCCGAGGAGCGGGGAGAGAAAGGGGGGGGCTGAGATCCCCTCGGATTTCCCGCTGCCCCCTCCCGTGGGGACCCCCCTCCCCCCCCGTCCTGCCCCCTTTCTCCCTAGAGAGCCACGAGCAGCGCCCAGGGTGACCCCCCCTCCCCCAACCCCTGAGAAGTTCCCTGCCCCCCCCCCGATTGTGCCCCATTTTCTCCCCCCTTCGCCAGTGGCCAGTTCAGGTCTCAGGTTTGGGGGTTTCCCCCATTTCCACCTGCAGGGATTTGTCCTTGTGCGGGTGGGAAATGGTTCCCCCCAGTGATTCCTGAGCTGGGCAGAGGGTGAATGGGCAGAGGCCGGGGGGGCCCTGAGACAGGGACACCGCTGGGCTGGGCTGGGGGGGCCACTCTCTGCTGGCAACGGGGCCTGGGAAGGGCCAGGAAGGGGAGGGAGGAGCAAGTGTCCCCCCATGGCGACGGCCCAGCCCCAGGTTTCCCCTCCCAGTTACTTCCCCTCCCCCACCCATGCCCAACCCAGCAGCCCCCCCCCACCCCATCACCTGCTAGTCCACGTTCCCCTCTCCTGTCCCCTGTGAAAGCCACATCACCGTGGGCTCTGCTGGCCATGTGACTATGTGACAAGAAGAATCTGTCCCAGTCTGTTGTTGATTGAATAACCCTGTAAAATCATCTCCAGTTTCCCATCTTTTGTCTTGCACTGTTAAATGGTGACATAAAATCTCCCCAGATGTTGGTGCTTCTCTCTTATATTAGCAAATATTTAGTTTGTGCCCCATTTTCTCATCAGTTCTGAAATACTGATATCAAATGCTCGAAAATCTTCCCGCTTTTCTCCCCAGGTGTGTGACTGAGATCAGGGCTCTTATTGTACTGAGCGTGGCCCTGTTCTGACAGCTGCTGATATCTTGGCCCTGACAGCTGCTGCAGAGACCCCAACTGCGATCTGGGCCCTGTTCTGCCAGGCACTGAAGAGACCCCAGGTGAGATCAGACCCCACTGTTGTGCCAGGTAAAACTGAGACCTGGACTGATATCATGCCCCCCCCCCCTCCCCTTGTGCCAGTCAGCGCATGACTGTGACCCAAACCACTGCCTCCATTGTGCTGGGCACTTCAGAGACCTCAACTGAGATCTGTGTCCCTGTTAGGTCTGGCACTGCACTGACCCTAATGAAGATCACACCCCACCACTGTACTGGGCACTGCACAGACCCTGACAGAGATCCTGCCAGTTGCTGCAGGGGCCCTAAACAAAATCTGGGATCCTGTAATGCTGGGAGTTGCAGAGTCCCCGACTGAGGTCAGGCTCCCTGGTGTGCAGGGCTCTGCACCGACACTGACCAAGATCAGGGTCCCCATTGTAACAGGTGTTGAACAGACACCAAAGGTATCTCTACCCTGCCACTAAAAACCCCCAGCTGGCCCATGCCAGGTGATTCAGGCTCACAGGGCTCAGGCGAAGGGGCTGTTTAATTGCAGTGTAGGTGTCTGGGCTCGGGCTGGAGCCAGGCTGTAGGACCCTGCGAGGTGGGAGGGTGCCAGACCTTGGGCTGCAGCCCCAGCCGGAACATGGACACCACAATTAAACAGCCCCACAGTCTGAGCCGTGTGAGCCTAAGTCAGCAGGCACAGACCAGCCGCCGGTGTCTGACTGCAGTGTAGACATGCCCACAGGGACAGAGAGGCCTTGCCACAAAAAGCTCAAAGGCTAAATAGGCCAATGGTGGGAGGCGACTCTCCATTTTACAGATGGGGAAACTGAAGCTCAGACAGCTGAAGTAATTTGCTCAAGTTTGCATGGAGAATTTGGGGCAAAACTGGGAACTGAACCCAGATGTTTGAATTCTTGCCTCTCCCCTTAACCCC